>NC_052047.1:5848119-5953119 GCF_903992535.2 Arvicola amphibius | reverse complement strand
AGATAGGAGCTAAATCCCTGTTGCTGAAGACATGCTACACTACAGAAACAGGACCCAGAGGCATCTAAGCTGGAACTGACCTGAATGCCCCCTCCCTGAGAACTAGTTTTCTTGGTATCAAAAGGTGCCATGCAAACTTCCAAAGGAGGTAAGCAACCAACAGTCCTACCCAGCTATGATCCTACGGCATGATAACCCTAAGGCTGCAGTAATGGCATACACACTTTGCCAGTCACCAACTAGTCTCTAATCATGCTTAAGATCCCTGCAACAGGAGGGATATCATGCCCTGACTTGAAAACCTAGCTAACTACTCTGTGCTAGTGAGCTCGGGGTTATTGGAGGAGAATCTACAACCACTAATTCACTGAACCAGCGTTATCCCTAACAATGATTCCACAATCGAGATTTTTTTTGCCTCTGATGGCTCTGCAATGGTCAAAGACTTCACTGCTGGGACTGCCACAGGCTGTCTAATTTACCTCCTTCCTCCAAGTCAGTGTGACTAATTTCTTTGAAATATTAATGGTTCATTGTAAATGTCACTCCTGCCCCTTGAAACTTGCCAGAGCTTTCCCATTCACATAAAACACAATCCTAAATCCTTATTAGGCCTGCAAACCTCTGGCCCTGTGTGAGCTGCATGCACTATCAGAAGGCCCTCTTTAATCTTATTTCTCCTTTTCTTCACTCCGCTGTAGGGAATACCTCTGGCCTCCACTTTATTCCTCTGAATTCTTCCTTTAAATACCATGCTAGTGGTTTCTAAACGAGCAGCCTCTTCCTGTACTGAAGCAGACGTCTTAGAATCCAAATGAGTCCTTATTGGACTCTTCTCGGCGGGACTCTGAAGGGTTACCATGTTTTGAGTAACACTTTTGTTGTGTTGTGCTCTTATCAAACTTGGAGGTAACAACCTGTGACTCAATGTAGGCCTGGGCACCCATTTTCAACAAGTCAATTTAAGAAGCCAAATCGTTATCTGAAAGTGTAAAAAAACTTAATTCAGTGTGGTTGCATTGGGAAGAGGGATAAATTGATCTATGAAACCCCTAAGTCTGTTTTGTCTCACTTTGGGAGTTCTGGAGTTTAAATAGAGGGCCATGGGGTGCACTCCCAAGCAGTCTCCCCCTCTTCACCCCATCCAGGTGCTCCCAACCCACCATTCACTCACCATTGTCTGGGCTTCCTTCTCTCCTACAAGGACTTGTGATAAGTTGTTAGAACTGTGTGAAATCTTTCAGGGAGATAAATTGTCCTTTGGCTGATACTGTTTTCTTTTCCTGAGATTAGTTTCCTGGGGAAATTCTCACTTCTTTGGAGGCTACTCTTTCTGTGGTTGGATAGACTGTGAGGTAGTTTAGAGCAGCCTGGCTTCTGCCACACCTGTGGCCGTACCCTCAGCATGGACCCAGACACCAGTCGTCTCTCGCCTCACTTTTCCCACAGCCCCTTCGTATTTTTCTCCCCATAAAAGCTGTTATTAGAGTCACCTCACTTCCAGGCAACCTAGTTTTAAGAGGAGAGTTATAGCGATATTCCCTAAACGCCATATATTACTTATGGCTCAGAACCAAACCTTCTGGAGGAACTGGAGCACCCCGGGCTCCCTCTAGATCAGGAGAAATCTTGAGAGGTTAGAGGTTGCAAGTCCACGCCCTTCTCTTTCTCTCCCTTGCCTTGAGGTCCCGGGGAATAGGTACTCATATCCTCCAGGGTTCTGTTTTCTAACTCCATATCACACAAAACAAAACTCTCTTCATAAGGGAAGGTGGAATGTTGGTTGTTTAGATCCAGCCTTTCTACTATCTTACTATAAAGCGGAATGATTTTGAGAGAAACAGGCAAAATTCAAAGCAGTGTTGCTCATTTCTATCTAAGTGATTGTGAGATATCAGAGGATGACAATGACTGAATTTAGCAAACAAGCAGAGAAAGAGAGGCCACTCTGTACCTCCTCTGATCAGACCAGTCCCCTAAAGGCCACTTCAATGCCCCACATAGGACCACACATAAGTCTTCCCTTCCCAGTCACCTTGGATTGAGATCTCAAAGGACTACATGATGGAGGGAAGATGGTTTGGCTATCAGTCCAAGGCAAAGGAATACGCGAACCAACCAAAAGCCTGCTTTGTAAGTGCCTGTTATAGCCGCATCTTTAATAAAATGAGAGGCAGCTCAGGAAAATGCTGGGCTGTGGTTTTCTGCATTTGTAAAAACTTTCTCTACTTATCCATCATGGAAGTGAAATGATTCCATTACATCACTCATGAAGAACTTATTATGTAATTGTTAATATTTACTTTCTAGGACTGTCAGAATTCACAACCTCAGCGTTGTTAGGCCAGACCTGTTTATTATAACAGATGGAGACATTCTCTCGGCGGTCACAATCTGATGACAGCAAAGATTTAACTATGTTGCAGCATTAAATCAAGAGAGGGAGAGTTAGATGTGCACAGAATCATTAATATTTAAGTCAGGATTTTTGACACCCTGAAGAATTTTCCAAGTAAATTAATTTGATTCTAGAATAGAAGATCTAAAAGAGAAAAAAAATCATAGCTGCATTAATTCCTTATTAGAAAGGTTTCCTTGAAGAGGAGTTCCTAAAACTTACTAAGGCTTTTCTCCCTTTCATAAATATGATTGTTTAATTCATGGAGAGACATGGCGGAGTAACAGCTACAAGCCACAAAGTTTTTCCGTTTTCATTCTGCTTCTGACCAGTTGTTTTTCCCTCGCTCTAATTTTGCCATCAGTGAAATTGCAGTATTAGCAGTGCCTATGCAGATACTGTGCTACGCACGTCTTCGACAGGATGCCCCTAGACAATGGCTTACTAAGTTCTGCTGGCGGAGATGTAAGAGAGGATCTGGCACAGGCAAGGTCTGGTGGTCCTGTTGGTTTGAGCTTCTGATGAAGGGGCAAACTTGCAGGGGCAGGTGTCTGTGTCGCAAGGAGTGGCATATCTGAACCTAGAGAGGATGGGGTAGGGTTGTAAATGTAATGCAAGACTAGTACTATTCAAAGTGTGTAGAGTTTTACCATCAGAAACTCTCCCTTCCTTCCTTAATAAATGTGGGTTTTTTTTGTAAACTACTTAAACTTTTTGATCCTTACTTCTATGCTCCATTAAATGAGAAAAAGCCCAGCTGTGTTCATTAAAGAGATGTGAAGAGGATTAAGCGAGATGATGAATAGAAACACTCAGTCTGATCTGGTGTTCGGTCCCAACTTTTCCCCTTGGGCACTTGGCCAAGTTACCTAAACTTGTGCAGCTCTGGGTTCTAATGCACGGAACTGGACGGACTGTGCCTGCTTGTTATGACACGGGGAAATAATGTATGTAAAAAGCCTAAATCAAACACGAGAATGTAAACACTTCCTGGATGGGGGTGGTTAGGACATTTTTATAATTTAAAACATGTTCCACAAGAATCCTAAGGGCCAAATCTATTCTTAACTCTGTGTAATTATATAAAAAATTAAATGTAAAATTGGGACATTTTTGAACATATGGCAAAAATCAAAGTCTAAATTCTACCCTCTATTTTGTATATAAATTGTCATAACAAGGCTTTTAAAAAATGTCTAAACATTAGAAACAGTTTATACACAATGCCCACTTTTCTTAAACCCAACACATGGAAAGGTTGTAATAATTTGTTATTGGGATGTGTCTCAACTTGTGGTAGGCTTGTATCCTCACAAGCCGGATAAAAGTACACGCTTCTAAGTCAAAATGCATTTCATAATTTAACCTGCGGAACATCAAACGTGGTGGCTTAGAAACACCACCCCGCCCGGAGCATCCTTTGTCAACCTTTGTGATCGATCACAAGACTCCTAAGAGTTGCAGCTGGCTTCCCCTGCCTAGCACTATAAGAAAAAGCACATTACCAGCCTGAGAAAATAGTCAAAATCCAAGCTTTTATTGACTGTGTACAACTTTTATCCATTTGTCAAGTAAAAAAAAAATCTTTAAGTCAGTCACTCTAAGCAGAGAGCAATCTGTATTTGATTACAGATACTCATGCATCCGTCTCCAAACTGAAAACAAAATACAAGCTGCAGGGCAGACCCAGCTGGTTGGAGAGAAACAGTTGTCCCGTAGGTCCCCTTTCTTTGTTTTCCTTAGTCTTTTCAGCTGGGGGCGCAGCCGCCGGGTCAGAACTCACATTCAACGGCTCTCCTGGTGGCCTAGCTCAGCCAAGAGCTGATGCTGATCCTTGAAATGTGTGAGCATGCTCCTTTCTTCTTGTTTCATTTTTGAGATTATAAAATAATTACAGCATTTATTCCCTCCCCTTCCTCCAAACCCTCTCACACAGCTCCTTCAAATGTATGGCCTCTTTTTCCCTAATTGTTATCACGCGCATACGTGTATAGCCATGTATATTTCTAAATATACATGTGTCTGTGCAGTGTTGCTTCCATGTTTGTTTCCAGGACTGACCACCTAGCACTGGACAAGCAGCTGGTGCGCTCTAACGTGGAGCCAACCTCTCCTGCTTGCTGTTTTCCTCGCGTGCTTGTAGTTGTTTGTGTAGGGTCGAGGCTTCGTGGGCTTTTCCCCATGCAGTTCGTGGTGTTCAGATTTGGAACTTGTGTGTCACGACAACACTGTTTCTACTGAATTACTGACAAGACAGCGAAGAAGTGGAGCTGCTCACAGACGTTGAGCAGGCCTCAGTGTCTCCATCATTTAGGCAGTAGCATCTGGAAGCTTTCTGTTACGCAACTCTAAGTTTATACTAATATCACTGTAAGTCAAAATACAGGATGCAAATTTGGCAGTTTGTCCCTTTCCTTTCTCTGAGAATCATGGCTTCCATTAAAGACACATTTGCCACGGAGAGGAAATAAGATAGATTAAGCATTTAATAACAGTTTAACTTGCAGTAACAGGTAAAACCATTGTACTAATCACCTTACTGAACAACTTCTATTTTCTTTACATGGTGACAAAGAGCTAAAACATATGGTTAATAATAAATGGTGATTCCAAAACTATATGGCTTTTCCATTATAGAAAAATGTTATTTTTGTCATCTGTATGAGGCATCATTTAATCAGCGCTATTTTGATGATACTGGCTTTGCCTTGATTGTAGAAAATATGCAGAAAGTTGCTAAAAGGCAAACACATTTTTGCTTTCATTACTTATCATTCTTTAACAATTTCCTAGGTGCAGCACTGAATTTGGGGCCACAGTCGCTTATTCTCATCATTTTGATCAGCTGTGAATCTCTGTATTAAGTAGCTGCCAAAAGAGCCAGAGGATTAATTCTCAGAGAAGCACTGATCTGAGCGTGTAGACAGGAGTGCTGAGCAGGCCGTTCGGTGTGACACCGGGTAAGCATTCCTTTTCTTCCCCTCTCTTCTGCTTTAGTGATCTCCAACCTTCTTCGACTTCAATGTCCTTTGTTTTTGTTTATGACCCACTGAGTGTAATTGGGGTTTCTTACATAAACCTTAGTTTTTGGAACCGGGGGTAACCAGCCATTGAAGGAAATGCCCACTATCCCACTACCGGCAACCAATAACTAACTGTCCACAGAATCTCCGAGAGAGTTGGTAAAATTACTGGGCACGAGGATGGATCACAAGACACACAACAGAACCCACTTGAAGACTCTCTTAAGCGAGGAGGATAACGGGGGAGGGTGCGCAGGCCTGTCTCAAATGGGGTGGAGGAAGAGGGTGAGTGTAGGGGTTTTAAAGACCATCCAGTGCGTGTGCACAGAGACTTACATAGCTGCTTCACGCATAGATCAGGTGACCATACTGTACGTGGATCACGAAGGGCTTGAGGACCCTGGGTGGCTATGTAAGTTGCCTGAAAGCTTGATGGTGCATGCTCGGCCGTGGAACTGAAATTGCCAGCACCTGGGGTGGCTAAGTATTCTGCCAGAACGCTGCTGGAAACTTTAGGTGGTGGAAATGGTGGCAGGTGGCGCTTCATGAAGCCCTCTGTGTAATAAAATGACAGGCACAGTCATTTACATCCCTTACGCAGGTGACCACAACCTCTGTGAGTTAATGGGCATGGCGTCCAGAAGGCATTGAACTTCTCTTTACTCCAGCTTCTAGGTCTTTCTGCTTCCTCTTCTTTGGGGTCCCCAGAGCTTTGGGAAGGATGATGGCGGATGACTCCTTTAGGGCTGAAAACTCCACAGTGGGTGGCTTATTCTCATCATTTGATTAGCTGGGAGTCTCTGTATCAATGCTGCCATTGCAAAAAGAACCCTCTGTGATAAATGGAATTTTCAGGAAAATACCAATGTTCTCTCTCATATGCAGATCCTACCTTCAGATTCTTAGACTAGCGTGGCTAAACTGGAGTGTCCACAGAGGGCAAGAATCTAGGGTCATGTGACTTACAATGGCGCTGGCTCTACAGAGGAAGGCCTGGGGTGTGATGGAATTGATGATCCCTAGGGTTTTGTTTACATAAAGGTACTGTCTGTATGGTAGGAAAGGGATGAGGGGAGACAGTAGAACACAAATGCTAATGAAAGGGAGGAACTCTGAGGGCAGACAGGGTTAAACGGGGGCAGGGGTTAGAGCAGAGGTTCTCAACCTTTCTAATGCTGTAACCCTATAATACAACTTCTTCATGTTGCGTGACCCCCAGCCATTAAATTATTTTCATTGCTACTTCATTACTGTAATTTTGCTACTGTTATGAATCCTAATGTAAATATCTGTGCTTTCCAGTAGTCTTTGGCAACCCCAGTCAAAGGGTCGTTCAACCCCCAAAGGAGTCACAAGGTTCAGAACCACTGGGCTAGGGGATAAGAGAGAGGATGGGGGAGAATTGGTCAAATCTAAGGAACTATGAAAAAGCCCTCTGGGGATCTACCTTCATAAGTCTACAAATAAATAAATTTAAGAAGTGGATGCATAGTGCTCCTTGTAAAAAGAAGTCAAAGGTTTCTAACCAAACATTTTTCTGGTTTTTGAGACTGGGTTTCACATGGGGGCCTAGGCTGTTCTACGATCTCTATGTAGCTCAGACTGGCCTTAAACTCACAACAATTTCCCCACCTCAAACTCTTAAGTGTTATGATCATTAAGTGTGTATCTACTTCCTTAAGTATTTTACAGATTTGAACTTTCTCTTCTAAAAGATCATGGTTGAGATAGCACTTGACGAGAAGTATTTGCTCATAAATATTTTGAGAAACAGTAATTGAGTAAATATGAAGCCATTGGTAGTGACAGCTGTTTGTTTTGTGAGCTTCAAATAGAAAATAAATCGTATATTGTACTCTAAAAATGTTTTAATCTCACTTTCTCTTTCCACTCTCAAAAAATATTGACTCAAAACTGCTGCATGCTTTTAGAGACCAGTTGGAGAAAAAATACAGAACAAGACAGAAAACTGCAGAGTCTGTCATAAACTCATGATCTCAGATAAGCAGATCACGGAGAGACCCACAGTCTAAACAAGAGCCAGTGTTGCTTCCCTGCCCAGGTCAGCTGGTAAGTCTTGGAGAGTGATGGAATCGCTGAAGCAGTGGTGACCACATCCACAAGGGAAAGAAAGCATTGGATAGTCATTTCTGTCCCAGATACACCCATGTTCATCTAAAACTCACCCCACTTTCTCTAGGGACCCATGACTTTTCTCTAGACACCACCTTTGATCACCACAACATTAAAGTCAACTGTAGTATGAAAGTCCTACCTCTAGAAAGCCAGGCACATAAGCCATAGGATCCTTAATTCTGGGGATAGACTTAGAACCATCAGTTGTGGGGTACAGCAAGGGAAGTGGAGACAAAATATGGATATTAGAATCAAAATTTATTCGAGCCAACAGGGGGGTTGGTTGCCAGCCATTGTTCATGCTTTAAATAGTACTGATTATGAGCTCCGTGTATCATAAACCTAAGCATGATGTTTGGATTGCGGTGGATTCTGATGAAGTGAACACTGTGGTTACATGTCATGGAGGATTTTACATAATGAGAATATTGAGTCTGAACTGTGTTTGATTATAGCTGATTACCTGTATGATCCTATAGTTCTGGAGGATCTGAAATGGGGCCCAAGGGCTTCACCACACTGCCAAAGAGTCCACAACACGAGTCGAAGAACCACCGGTCTTTAGCTCCACAGTCTAAGGGGGGTTATCTGGGGCTCAGCAGTCCCTTCAGCCAGGTTGAGAGCAGCACTAGATTCCCCCCTACGGGAGGGGGGGCAGCCTTGTAAAATCAAACAGATGCCCTCCCTAACCAGCTGCCGGGATCAAGGGGCATGTCAAACACTCCATCCCTCTCATTCTCTAATAGTGCACACCTGCCGTAGCTGGGAGCCCACACTCAACTCCACGGTAGACCTAAAAGCAAGGTCACTTTGAATTTTTCACTAGTGAATTCAAAATGACCAGGGAAAGCCTCTCTCCATAAGTTAATTTTTAAAAATTATAAAGAAAAGTTTGTTTCAGAAGAAAATGTCAGCTTGTTAATTGTTGATTCTATGTGAAGGACAAAATCTCTGTCCATTACTGAACATTCCTTATCATTGCCTTGCTGTCTTCTGAGGACTCAATGCTGTTCTCCTCAGTTGTGTTGATGGGAACATATTTTTAGGTAAATAAACTAACTGAAGGATCGTGTTTTTATATTCTTGGAGAACAGCCAGACTTCACTTAGCCTCTGTCAAGCTGTTTGTCAGGTCTCAATTCAAGTTTGAAAGAGTACCTTCAGTTATACAGCCTGAAATGATTTAGCCAAAATTTGTTCAAAGCAGAACTGCATGTGTAAAGACACACACACACACACACACACACACACACACACACACACACACACATACACACACACTCACACACTCCCTTCCTCCTTTCCTCTGTCTCTGTCTGTCTCTGTCTCTGTCTCTCTCTCTGTCTCTGTTTCTCTCTCTGTCTCTCTCTATCTCAATTTCTGTAAAACACTGAGTTTACTGTCATGGTTTTCTCTTCTAAACCAGTGACAATTTGGAGCTTCTAAGCCTGGCCCGATAAGTCTCTGGAACTTAGCAGCTGGAGAGACTTAGCCATTTTCCTTAATCTGGTATTCTTCAACTAGGGACATATTAGAAACATCTGGATGCTCTCAGGCATGACTATCCAGATCCTTTTCCCTGAAAGACTTGGGGTAAACAGATTGGTATGGGCTCTAGGCTATCATGTTAAAGAGGTTCCCGGACAATCAAAAGGACAATGTGAGTGGATAGAATTTGGAGAGTTTCAGATCCTATCAGAGAAGAAAAGAGTATTCACATTCTCTGTGTGCTGGGAGAACCAGCAGGATAATATACATGACATTGAAAACACTTTAAAGTCAGGAAATCATAGCAGAAGTTTTGTGTCCCTTGATAAGAAACGACAAGACCAGCTTCTGCAGGCTAACGAGGAGGCATTTCAAAATGAAGGGCAGGGGCTCGTTTATAATCATCATTATTCTTTTGTTTCTTCGTGTTTTTTGTTCATCAAAAGCTAACATTTGTTATTTCTCACACGGTGAGTGGTACAAATATTTTTGCCATATTGCTAATACAAAAGATTCATTTTTCTCTGTTTATACTTGAAGAAATTGCATAATACTTTACCTTGATTATGATATGTAAAGCTTTTATTGTCCTATAAATATTTTTATAATGCATATCTTGGGCTTGTTAACGAACTATTTGATAATTTCACCACTGTGTTCTGCCCTTGCTGTTTGCTTTTATTAATCATTAGGCAAGAAGAGCATACAGCCTATGTAGGCTCTAGGGTATATGGTTATTTCAGAGAGCGTCTTGAGTTTGAGTCCCTAGAAGCAGAGCTTGAGGTAGGGACTGAGGTCATGCGATTTCTGGAGTCTCCTGTGAAGAAAGGAGAACTAAAATCAGCCTGGGTGTGGGACAAAGCTGAGCAGGGGTTGGAACACTGAAGGATTCAGTTTCAGCTGGATCCACTGGGCACTCGCAGCAACCATGGGTCCCAACTTGAGGCAAGCAGCTGGGTTTTGGACCCTCTGATACTCTGATAGCAATGGTGCAGTAGAAGGCAAATCCCTGGAAAAGGCAGCCAGGGTGAGCCAGCATGTGAGGACTCATAGCATGGCGGAAGGGGTGCCCTGGCTGTCCAAGTGGAGCACTGCAAGTTCTCATTGCTTGAAAGCATTACCAACAGCCTTTGGTTCGGAAGCAATTTCCTCTAGTCCAAATTATTTTCTTGTCTTTTGCTATTTCACGTGAATTGTTTCATTTTGGATAATATAAATATAGCTACTGATTGGGTGGTACTAGGGTTCCTTTCTTAGCTATCAAGGAAAATAAGAGCGATATTTATTGAGTGCCTGCTCGTATACTCAGTTGTCACTCAGATGGCAAAGTGATAACACATAATTATCATCCATCAACATGTCCTTGTATGCTTGGAAGGATGGAGAGTAGAGAATCAAGTAGGCTGAGAACAAAACTTATCCACAGTGGGCATTTGAAGAAGAGGACTAGTTCAATTTGAAGAAGAGGACTAGATAATATTATAAATACTTGGAGGATATGCACAAATGCCAATTCTTTTGTGCACGGCCCTGTGAAAAGTAAAGGCTAATCAGGAAATCTAAGTTAAACACTTGAACAAATACATGCTTTAGAAAATAAAATGTAGACAAAGAACTCTAAATAGAAGGAATCCGGGCCGGGCGGTGGTGGCGCACGCCTTTAATCCCAGCACTTGGGAGGCAGAGGCAGGCGGATCTCTGTGAGTTCGAGACCAGCCTGGTCTACAAGAGCTAGCTCCAGGACAGGCTCTAAAGCTGCAGAGAAACCCTGTCTCGAAAAACCAAAAAAAAAAAAAAAAAATAGAAGGAATCCATTCCCAATCTTTCTAAAGTCAAACCTCCTCAGGAGGTGAGGGGATGCTAAGGAAGAAAAAAAAGGAGATTTAGGGATTAGGATTAGATTTAACAAGATGCCCAGCTCCATGTTAAAATAATGCTGATACCACACAGGCAACAACTTGTTTTTCACTGAAAAATGGTCTGATGTTACCCTGGGATGTTTATATTGAAAGATGATTGACTTAATACAATATCCTATTAAATACCAATTGTATCAATACACAGTGGGCCCGTCTCTGCTAATCAGAGCTGCAGCTCTCTTGACCCGATAACCACAGTGATAAACATTGGTTCATTTTCTTAGAATCTTCCCAGGCAGAATGCCCGTCAGATTTCATCAACCTTGCAACACATTCTCCTGGCACAGCACCAGATTTCATTAAATCACACTGGAACATTCTCCAGGGTCACGGGAAGCAGTCTGCTGGTGTGAGTCAGGGTCTGCACATGCCTCTGGACTGCAGACTCATCCCTATAAATTCCTGTCAGCTGCTGCCTCATCAGAGGCCAGCATAGAGTCCACCTTTTTACAGATTCACGCCTCTTTATCAATAAAGACAGCGGGCTGCCTCTGGGAAAACTGGGATTTTTTAATTTTAATCCTAGAATCACAGTTCCTGGAACACCATACATTGCAGCAATCCTGGTTTCCAGAATCCTGCAGCTGTCCAAAGGCCTCAGTGCTCTGCTCTGACCCTCTTGAATTTGCCCTGTTTTATGTGTTAGCACATGTGCAAGGGGCTTCCTCAATGTAGTCATAGTCCATGTTGTAAATACCTTTGGACCATACACACACACATGCACACACTCACATACAGATGCACAACATGTGTATATGTGCCTGTATCCAGTTACACTCAGTTTAAGTCCATCCCTTTCCTTCTCAAGAGTTCAAATCAAATGAAAAAGTCCATAAAAGTCAGAAGGACATTTCCTAGTCTACTGCGCTACGCATAAGTCTCCTGAATATGTTGCTCTTTTATTCTAAAAAAGACATGATCTATGACATAATCTTCAGTGTGCACATAGCCAGATCAAGACAAGAAACCACTTATATGAAGTGGTCAAGAGTTTACCCCTTGATTCCTATCCAGCAATGCTAGGTGGTTGGGGAAGAGAGTAAGTAAAGAAGGGTAGGAGGGGTGGTCCCACCTGTGCAGTGGTGTGTGTGTGTGTGTGTGTGTGTGTGTGACACCAGAGTCGGGACAGCTGGAGGAGGGTGACTAGAGGGTTGAGCTGGAAGTGCTGGTTTCACCTGCATTGTGTCAGGAAAAGGTGTTAAGTAGAGAGCTGGGGGAACTGACTTCACCCGTGTAGCCATGGACAAAACTTTCCGAGTGTTGTTTCCACATGAGACTTGGTTGATAATTTTCTAAAATCTTTTAAGATAATCTTGCAATCATATAGTCTTACATCTACACTTACCGGCCGAGTGAACTTCGGCAATAAGCTAATATAACCCACTTTAACACACACATTTATAGGCCTAAAGAGGAGTGGTTAGTGGGAATGAACACAATGTGACCTGGTAAGCATAGCTCTGCCTCTGACACCCAGGGAGGGGTTTTGTTTGCCTGCGGGATCATTAATCTTTTCAATACTTGTTAAGGGTAAGGAGTAATGTCATTTTACAGACCAGGGACAGATTTTAGAAGGTTAAGGAGCTCAGCCAATGTCTCACATTCTGCTAGACAGAAAAGCCATCTGTCAGGAACAGCGATTTGCAATTACATCATGGGTTTTTGGCATATCAGAACCCCGGATCAGGCTCCTTTTGAGCTCCAGAAGTTCTATAAGGATTCTGACTATACAAGACTGGCTACTGGGAACACATTAAAGCTACATGGTACTGCCCCACCGCTAATTACAAATGAGGCAGGTCATTCCCACATAGTGCTGAGTGAAAGGCAGTGTCTGTGACCTCGTCACCATGACAATGCCCAGGGAAGCAAGGGAGTGAGGATTTATTTACACAGATGCTTCTGTCATACTTGTGTTGCTTCTGGCCTGTGTATGCAGAGGCAGAATGTGGTCCAGAGAGCTAGTGTTAGAGCATAGATGCATACATCCTGGCAACAGGAAGCAGGCAGAATCAGAGAGAAAGGGTCCAAGGGCATCCTGTATCCTCCAGAGATGAATTCATAGTGACCTAGTCCCCCCCCCACCCCGAAAGCCGTCCCCTTCCTAATAGTTCTTTCAGCTGTATATTTACCTACATATTAATCCATGTATGAAGTTGGCACTTAACACATAAAATGTAGGGGGACATTTCCCAACCAGACTTTCCTCCAAGGAACATTTAGAAACATATACATATCAGAGTGTTCACAGTGGTGAGTTCAGGTGCTGATTTTACAGAAAATCCCACTTTTCTTCTTCTCGTGATAACTGGTAAATCTTCTACAATAAACAGTTGTGACCTTGGAAAAGTTGCATGATTGCACTGAGCCTTCTTGATCATCTTTGTAATGAGAATAATAATGGAATTTTGGATTGCATGGCAAAATCCTGGAAAAAAATTCAATCTACTTCTGACCTGACCAGTGCATTAAACAAATGTCAGCAATGAAAGCAAAGGAAGTTTTAAGATGAGCTCGCTTTCCTCATTAATTGTCATATAACATTTATTAGCTTTAAAGTAAAACAAAAATTAATGTCTCAGTAATTATCATTTTGGGCAATAAATATACTCACTGGAGTGAGTCCAAAGCTGGGCTACAGACTGGCTCCAGTGAGCCCAGGCCTCCCTGTAGTGATGCTGTATCATCAAAATATGGTTCAGAAGCTGCCCCAGGAAGCGCTATTGTCTCCCTGGGGAATAGGTTATATAGAACCTAAGTGATGTCTCAGCATGAGATGGAATGACATCCATATCAATAGTACCAACTATATCTGATATGTTAGTTTGCCTGACCATAGTAAAGAAATTCAAGTTTGAATACAAGTCGCGGGGAGAGGTTTGCAGGAGATGGCTGGCACTGACGTCATGTGCTAGATTTTGATGAAGCAGAGGGAATAAAGCCCTACCATGATTCAGTGGCATGTGATCCAGAGCTGGCATGAGGGCAGATGGAGATTCATACAAGGAATGCTGAATAAGAACTTGAAGCCTCTCGGGGGAAACAGTATTCCAGAATCTGTGGTCCTATGGATACCCTGACCTGGAACATTTTAGAAAAAAAAAATAACCTTCTTGTTAGATAAATTTCAAAACTGGCTAATATGACCTTCAGGATGGAGAGGAGACTGATTCCCGGCTAACAGTGTGAACCAGCAGCCCCTTTCTGTCTTTAATCCACCTGGAAAAACGGAGGGCTCTGTGGAACCCTCTTCTTGTATGGTCAGTTTTCTCTCTTTCGGGACGAGCTCAGACAGTCGAACAATAGCCCTTTAGATGGTGGATGTAGATAGTCGAGCAAAAGGCCAAAGGATCCTGAAATACAAATCAGATGACACTGGTATAGCTTAATTATCCTGGGTTCACTAACATTCTTTTATCTGTCAACAGTTCCATATTAAAATTTTATTATGCCTGAAATGTTTATTCCTGCAGTCAAAATCACTCTAGGTTGTAATTTTTCCTCCTCTCAAATATATCGCTATTTCAGTAGATGGTTGTTTTTCATCTTATCATCCATCATGATAAAGAGCTGGCAGAACTTCAAGTAGAAATGTTGCCCATCAGCACATCAGCACATCCTTATGGTGACAAAAACATTTCATCCTGTACGGTCCAGAGCTGCAGCAGGCTGGAAGCTGTAACCTCCACTGGAAGGGGAAACGGAAAACACAGGAGGACCTCAGTAGTCAGGGTTTCCTAGCCTCAGCACTGAGAGATCTTGTCATGATCACTACAGGTATCAACACGGTTTTAGAAGCTAACTCCACACTCCTGGGGTTCTTCTCTGCAACACGGACCAGCCTTCTTCAGGGGGATGTGTGTCAGTGGGGCTTCTTCCTCTCACGCATGCTTCTGTATACCCAGATTTTGTCTCCTATTTCTAAAGACAAGAAATATGTGCATAGCTGTACAAATGGAAGATTGTCTTCAGAAGGACCTGCGCACATAGCTGTAAAACCACAATGCCTTCCAGACCAGCTTAACTGTCATTCAAACAATCACAGAGCCAGAGGCTCTTCGCCCAGAGTGACTCTCTCTCTCCTGCTGTTCTTTAGAGAGACTGACATCTATCTGTTGGTGACATCTTTCCA
Source organism: Arvicola amphibius (assembly GCF_903992535.2). Classification (NCBI taxonomy): domain Eukaryota; kingdom Metazoa; phylum Chordata; class Mammalia; order Rodentia; family Cricetidae; genus Arvicola; species Arvicola amphibius. The sequence goes on along the minus strand of NC_052047.1, from coordinate 5,938,024 downwards.
CATGTTGGCTTCCCAAGGGAGGTACCAGGATGAATATTTTAAAAGTGGATTCTCTCTCTTTCAGCCTCCTTTGCTTGGATTTTCCTGCCTCTGCGTCTCTCTTGCACCATGGCAATTAGACTCCAGGTCTTCTTTTCTGCACACACTCTGCTCTCCTCCCATGTACTGATTCCACCATTACCTCCTGACGGGCACATCTGCTCTCTTGATCTGACCTAGCTTTTGCTTCAGGTTTCTTTGGCAAGTATCTTGAGAAAGCAACAACCCACCTTGTTCTGTCCTCTTCTGGCATTTTAAGTTACTCTGGACACCCCACCCCCAAATCATCTTAGCATTTAGAAGTTCTGTCTTTCGGTTTAGGGGACAACCTTACTCTTTCTGTCTTAGGAACACGGTGATTTCTGCTGCAAACTACATTGTTGCTAAGAACTGACTAGTGAGCTATTTCTAGAGTTTAAAAAATTAAATTACATTTTAATATATTTATGAGTTTGATATGCATGCTGTGGTGCATGTGTGGAGGTCAGATGACAACTTGTGGGAGTTGGTTCCTTCCTTCATCTAGGTGAGTCTGGGAGACTAAACTCAGGTGGTCAGACTTAGTGACAAGTGTCTTTGCCTGTTGAACCATCTCTTCAACCCTCTGGTGTGGGAGGTCCTTTTGTATATGTGTTGCTTTTTATTAGTTAATGAATAAAGAAACTTCTTTGGGCCTGTAGCAGGGCAGAACAGAGCTAGGTGGAGAAAGCTAAACTGAATGCTGGGAGAAAGAAGGACAGTCAGTGATAAGCCATGGAGCCCTGCTAGAGACAAACCAGACAGAATCTTGTTGGTAAGCCACAGCCGTGTGGCAATACACAGATTAATAGAAATGGGTTAAATTAAGATGTAAGAGCTAGCCAATAAGAAGCTAGAGCTAATAGGCTAAGCAGTGATTTAATTAATACAGTTTCTACTTAGTTATTTTTGGGGCTGTGCAGCTGGGAACAAACAAGCAGCCTCTGATAACAACCCTCTGTGTTCTTCACAAGACAAACCCTTCCTAAACTATTGAGTGAAAAAAAAAGCAAAAACAGAGACCCGCAGCAGAATCCCAGGGAACAGCTTGATGTCATTACTGTGTGTCTTGTTGGTTTCTGTTCTGTTGCTGTGGTAAGACATCATGACCAAGGCAACTGACCAAAAAGAGTTAATCTGGGGCTTACACTTTCAGAGGCACCAGGAGACACGGTGGTGGAGCAGTAGCTGAGAGCTTACATCTTTATCCATAACTAGGAGAAGAGAAAACTAACAGAGAAGGTCTTGCGCTTTTGAAACCTAAAAGCCTGCACCCAGTGATATACCTCCTCCAACAAGTCCACACCTGCTAATCCTTCCCCCAGAGGTCTACAAATTGTGACCAAGTATTCAAATATATGAGCCCATGAGAGACATTCTTGTTCAAATCAGTGTGCTGTGCTGCAGAGCCTCCAGATACACGGTGTCTTCAAGCGTGCCCTGAAATAGGTTGTCCTTTCTTTCTCCTCTCTTGTCCTTTTGCTTTCTTTCCCCTTGATAGTGCATGCTTGTTTTCAGGGGGTCCATATGTCTACATATGTGACAAGTAAAAAATGCTTTGCTGGAGGTTTTAGCAGGAAGACCACCAGGACTTGGGGACTCAGCATTGGAGGAGGGCTCAAATGTGACCCTGTTGATTTTGCTCAAAGGTGTAGTGTCCTGAGCATAATCTCATACTGAAATAAAACCCACATTTGGAGGTAAAACCACACCACTGAAGTTCTAGAACCCCAGGTTCCTTGGGGCTTTATGGAGGAGGAAGCAAAGGTATGAAGCCAGAGCTCATCCAGGATTCTGTCACACAGCACATAGCCCCGCCATCATCCCCGCTGAATTTCAGTGATGGCTCCTCCTTCGTCTACTTGCCATCAGACATTTTCGAACAGCATGAGTCTTATTTCCTTCTTTCAAGGTCTCAGCCCACTTTATTCATTTTTGGGCAGTTTTATGACTGCCCGGTGGAAAATACTTTTTCTTTTGATGCCTAGATTTGAAATATTATAAAAAAATCATGTCATATAATCATACTGTTTAGTCCAAATATATATTTTAAAGCTAATGTATATTTTAATAACGAAACCATTTGGTATTATTATATGTGATAAATGTTTTATTTAGTATTAATGTTGTACTACTAATAAGCCAGAATTGGTAATAGTATGTATTTTTGCAATATTACATTTTTACTAGATTACATGCTAAATAATAGTGGTAGTAATGTATATCATGCTTAATATTGAATTGTTTTTAATCTTTGCCATCAAATCAGGCCCCAAGCTCTGGCTTCCTTTGCTTTTTCTCTTTCTCAGATACAGTTTTTGGAACTTTCTCTAAGCCATGAATCCTCGTTCCCTCCCCCTCTATCATACTTTTAGTTTACCCATTCTAACTTCCTGTGTGGAGACTGATACTCAGGTAAATATCTCATGTTGAGTAATGCTTGCTCAGACGCTCAGTGTGTGGTCGGAGTATAATAGAAGCTTTCAGGCTGGGGTGGCCTCTTTCTGTTGATTTTAAAAATCTGGCAACCATCCCAACTTCTCAAGAAAGTGGAGAGGAAGGCGTTCCCTGACTGAACACCACCCCCTTGGGGTGGGGGAGCCTTAGTCATGACTAGGAGCCTTTGGTGGCATAAGGTCCCCTGTCCAAATCTTATAACCCCCCTCCCCAATTCTAGAGTTCATACTTAGAGGCACGAGCGAAACCAGAAACCCTACCCTTCAGAATATACTTTTGTTTGTTTCTGGTTTCTGAATGCCTCTTTCTCTGCACCACCAAGCCCAGGGAATTGTTGCACTTGCAAACTGAATGAATGGAGTTTGCTGGTTCAGAATTGTGGTGGGAGGGCTGCTGAGAAGATTCGGACACTTGGTCTAGAGATGCGGGAAGCACTTGGGCTCCACAGGCCTTCCTGCTGGAACACAGATAGAAGGGGATGCTAGTGAAGGACCCAGCATACCCTTGGTGTGCAGTTCCGAGAGCCAGGAACATGCACTTCCTGGATATCAGTGTTCCACAGATGAAGAAAGTCAGAGCGATTGCTGGCAGTAGTCCTTAGACAAACTACAGGCTTCTCAGGTAGGGAGAAGCATCTGCTTTTTATTGATTTATTTTTGTAGATATTAGTTATTAGACAAAGTCAAGAGGAGAAAGATGTGAGATGCAGTGATCTGCCAATGATGAATAGCTACTGGCAATTAAAATTTAAAATAGCCAGAGCACAGCCACAGCTGGCCTGGCTCTGAGAGCTTATGGCTACAGAGGACTGACTTCAGGAAGTCCATCTTCTCCCCTGTGATCTCTGTGTGTCAGTGCATGCAGTAGCCCCATCCCTGTTTGATAAGATATTAAAATAAGAATTTCAAAGTGGAGTATCAGTGTTGTTAATGCCAGCTTTCTCGGGAGTCTCTCCCTCCTTACATAGTAACTCGTATGTGAACAACTGACCTTGCATGCTCTGTGGATCATATTCTAGTCCAAATTTTCTGTTTCTATTAATTTCATTATAACATTACCTGATTGGCCTTTATTAGATCTTATGTGTCTGCTCTGGTCTATTTTGTTATTACTGTAGTAATTCGGTTCTGTTTTGTTTTAATGTGTTCAGTTGTATCTTGGTATCTGAATAGACACTGGACACAGAACCTGTATTTAACATTGAGATTTGCAGGAACCTGAAGACACAGTGTGTCAGTATGATTGGTAAGGAAGATGATGAATTGATGGAGTTAATATGATATTTTCAACTTATCTCCCTTATGAACAATATGTGATTGGTTAGTGATCGATGACCACCTTACTTTCTTCATATTTTTGGATTTCCATGGAGTCATTGTGCCCTTGTCTAAATAAACCGGTTTCAAAGACATGTATGTGTCCTGTCCTCTTATCTCATTTTACTTCCTGATATTTCAATGGCCCCTGGTCAGCTACAGGTTGAAAATATTAAGTGGAAGATAACAGCGATGAATAGCAAATTTCAAATTAAGCCCTCCATTTGAGTAGCATAATGAAATGTTAATAATCTTTTTCCATCCCACCAAGGATGCAAATCATCCATATGCATGCTGTGTTTGCTACTTGCCTGCTCATCATCAAGTAGGCTTGTTGGTTATCATGGTACCGTGGTGCTGTGTATAGGGAGCCTTATTTGCTTATTCATGACTCCAAAGCACAAAAGTAGCGATGTGATTTTATTACAGCACTTTGATATAATTTTTGGATATTATTATCATTCATTCTCATCTATCTTTTACCTTGCCTAATTTATAAATTAAACATTTTCATAGGCTTATATGTATGCATGTATGTACGTATATATATATATATATATGTGTGTGTGTGTGTGTGTGTGTGTGTGTGTGTGTGTGTGTGTGTAATAGGTTGATATATTTGTCCTTAGGGGTGGGTACTATCTTCAATTTCAGGCATTCGCTGAACATTTTAAAATCAACTTCCTTTGGTAAGGAGGCAAGACTGTCCCAAGGCTAGGTAAAGTACTTAGACTACCTAGATCTATAGTCGTGGCTCACACTGATGACAGAGGATCTCAGAGCCATTTTGGGAGGCTGGAGCTGAATGACTTTCAGACACGGAACATTCTGCTGTGCCTTACCCTGCTCCCCCACTCCACCAGGATGCCCTCATTGAAAAGAACACTAGTGGGAGGATGAGCAATGACACAGTCAGAATAAACCCAGGGGTCGAGATAGGACAGCGACCAAGACTCCTGTCACTAACTGCAGATTGTCAGAGGTGAGTGTCAAACCTAACCAGAGCCAGTCTCGCAGAAACTGCAGCCACCTTAGAACACGGGAATGTGACTCAAGTGTTGTCTCAAAGCGTGCTATGCACCAACCACTCTGTGCAGTTAGAACCTCACCAGAACCTCACCACGGAATGACCTCACCCAGTCATCTGACGGTGTTTACTCCTCTGAGTTTTGGCTCCATCCTCGCTTCTCATTACTCAACTATTCACCAAATTCCCAATGGTGTGTGCCCCGCTCCAGTGTCTCTCAAACCCGGCTGTCCTGCGAGACTGTTGCTGGTCTGCTCATCATGAGAGACTGTTGCTGGTCTGCTCATCGCTAGACTGTTGCTGGTCTGCTCATCATCGCTGGCCGAGACTGTTGCTGGATGCTCATTGCTGGCGTCCATGCCAGCTGACTTCATGGCCCACGACTCCTCAACTCCGAATCTTCTATTGTTGAAAACACTTCGCTTCTCAAAGAGGGAAGATATTCTCTTCATTCCCTGGGAGAAAACAAATGTCAAGCCCTGGCCCTCTTTTGGAGGGTCACAAGCTAAAGCTCCTGCCACCCCTCCCCCAGTTGCCCTGTGCAGCCTCCACAGTTTGATCACAGTACCCTCTACAGGACGCATTATCTTTTAAGGTCTTGTGTATTCCATGGAGTGTCATACAAATAACATATTCCCCTCTTTTAGTCACAGGCTCTAATATACATATGCATGACGACAGCCAGCCAGCAAATTCCTGTTTAGAAATTATCCAGCATGACTTTACACACTCATAACTACGGGTGCATTTGGAGGCTTACAGGATGAATATCTCAGTGCTGCTGGCTTGAAGAAGCTTGTGGTAGGCTTGCTGAGACAGAGGCTAAATCTGTGAGAATGGACTGGTCTTATGAAAAACAAGCATTGCTCCACCCCGACAGTTGAGAGAGACTCCCAGGAGGAGAGGGGGGAAGGGGTGGGTTACGATTCAGCCAGAACTCCACATGCTCACATGAAGTCATCTTCTTGAATATTGCCTCTGTTTTATTTTGTAACATAGTTCCGTTCTCTCCAGGTCAAACATAACAGAATTCTTTTCTCATGGTTACTTTGGCATAGCATAATTTTCGTCACAAAATGTTACGTTAAATAGCAAACCAAATAAAATGTTAATAAATAACAAGAGACACCACAGTGTACTGAAGCCTGGTTGTCAGCCTGGGGTGGTACCCACGAGGGGTCAGGAAGGGAGGACATCCACATAGCATATTGAGAATCTTACCAATCATGATAACATACAAATCCAGATCCTGCCTTTTGTTCTTATGGCTCCATAAAAAGCAAAACTTACCTTAATGAAAGATATCAAAAAAGTAAAAAGTTATAAACTGAATTAAAATCTGTACATATGAGAGCAGCTTTTCTAGTCCATCGTTAGACTGGATGCTTGCAGAAGCATTCATCTCCATCCCTCTCTCCCTGTTTTGCTCCCTACCTCCCTCTGAATGGGTCCATCCTAGATTTCAGCCTCCTAGAACCTGTCAACATAAACATATCTTCATGGAGTGATGTAGGTGTGTCTGCTGTCTATCTGATGATTTCATTGGTTAGTTAATAAAGAAACTGCCTTGGCCAGCCCTTAGGTGGGTAGAGTAGACAGAACAGGAAAAAGAAAGTGAGGTAGATGGCTCAGACAATTGCCCCGCCTCTCTTCTCAGAGACAGTCGCCATGCCTCTCCTCAGGGCTAGACGCAATGAAGCCAGCCACCAGGTCAGACGTGCTGAATCTTTCCCGGTAAGACACCACCTCGTGGTGCTACACAGATTACTAGATATGGGTTAGTCAAGATGTGAGTAAGAGGCTGAAACTAATGGCCAGGCAGTGTTTAAAAGAATACAGTTTGTGTGTTGTTATTTTGGGTAAAGCTAGCCTGGTGGCAGGATGTGGTCCACTCACCTCCTCACTACAATGGAGAGGGAGACAGCACTGATAAAAATCAAGCCCCTCCAAAGCCTTCTCAGCAGGTCCAGACCCAAAGGGACATTTCCTTCAAATTTCCCCATGAAGGTCTTGCCAACTTTCATACAGATGCATACACAGTGAGGATTAAATGTTCTTTATTATTTCCTGGGTTGAATTCTCTGTCCTGCCTCTCCAAACAACTTACAAAAACTTAAAAATATATACTTGAGGGATTTAGTTACCACAATAAATGTAATATACGATAAAAATGTCTGCTGTTGCCATTTGTGTATGGCAATGGTGTGCTGAAATTTCATAGCAGGCAACATAATCTTCACTGAAACCATTTTATTTGCTTTCTTAAGATGAGTTGCTGTTGACTATCTTTCCATACAGACTGATAATGCCCCTACCCCGATCAGAAAAACACCTCTGTCTCAATAGTCCTCCACCTTCAGGCAGCTTGTCTAGGCTGGCTCCGAGAGCTTCCCAGCAAAGAGGAGAGGATATCCTGGTCAGATGTCTGCTAATGTCACAAGCACCTAGGACAGTCATCTTGGCTCGGAGTTTCAGAGACCTCACTCCATGGCTCATGACTCTGTGATCTCTAACTTTTGCTGAGGCAAAGACTCTTGGCAGCTAGTGCACAGTAGAGCAAAGCTGCTCAGGTCATGGCAGCCAAAGAACAAAGGGACTCCGAGGAAGGAGCCAGGGGCAAGACAAGCCTTCCTAAGACAGGCTCCCAGTGGACCCACTCCCCTCTCTAGGCTCCATGCTGTGAAATTACCGTCAACACTCAGTAATGCCATCAAATTGAAAGTCTGTCCCAGGTCAGCCCAGGAATGAGGAGGTCACATCCTTCACGATCTAGATCTAGTCCCTTTGCTAATGCTCTACCTGGGAGCATTACACTAGGGACTGAGCCTCCAACACACTAGCCTTTGAGGGACACTTCAAAAGCAAACCCTAACAGAGACCTATTCTTTCCTCTGTAGCCAGTGTTAGATGTCTGTCCTGCCTTCTTATACCTTCATTATACGCTGTAATATACCCCTTGGTACCTCACTTTCTGGGGCACTTGTGCCTCAGGCATTGGGCTGTCAGGGCAGTTGTTAAACTCCCCGGGTGCTGGCTATGCATATGGACTTTGAGCCTCTTGTCACTTCTGCTCCCGGATATTTGCTTACCATGGTGTAGCCTCACAAGCTGCCGACCTTCCTGTTCACACAGAGGCTGCTTCCTGGTCCTAAAGCTCTGATCCTTCATCTACTTTCGCTCACAAGCATAATAAACAAGTTGTTTTCAGGTGACTGTGTGGCACAACCGCGTCCTCACTGAGAGTCTCTTGTATATTTATAACTGTCTTGCTGTGATTTTTCTCTGTGGTACCTCATCTGATTCCTGATGCGAATCTCAGATTTTATACATCCATTCAAAGACCTTGAAGTGAGATGACCTTGATTTTTATCTGAAAAGAAACAACTGGCTGATGTTCCAAAGCTTAGTAGCGATGAAAAAATAGTTTCAGAGACATTCCTGAAGACAGCAGAAGCAGAGCACACGTGGTTGGTGCCTGTGGGCAGCCGGATCCCAATCTGGGGAAAAGATTGTGACTTTAATGCCTGTTGGGAAAATACTTGTGAAGCTTAGGAAGAAGCCTGGACCAGCACACTTCGGGGAGTTAGGCTTAGATCCTCCTCCCGTGCTCTCTCTCTAGGAAACGTTGGATGTGACATTCAGCGTCTTTGAAAATTGTTTCTACTAGCTTCATAACATTGGCAAAGCAACAAAGATAATACATATGAAGGCCTTGAAATGTCACGTCCACCAAAGCAGTTGTGCAGCAAACACTCACAGCGATGTCCTCTGGAACCAGACCACACGTTCTGCCCATCACCTCTCTCATTGTCCTGAGTACCAACTGGATTGCATCAAGCTTTTCAGCAGTCGGGCATGCTGAAAAGGAAGCGAAAGAAAGCCTCTTAGAAATGAAGATCACACTCTGTGCTGTGGAGGGCACGATGTCTGTCTTTATTCATCACGGCTGGCTCAGCCATGCCACTGTCTAGGATGTTCAGGAGACCATTTCCTTCTATTCCCCATTCATCTTTGGTTTTCCAGAACAGCATTTGAATTCCCATGCTTATTTTCTAAGTGTGTAGTAGAAAGGAGATTTTCCAGGTGGAGGGCAGAGTAGAGTCATGTAAGAGCCGAGTCACGAACAGTGGGTCATTTTTCATGCTGGGTGGGTAGAGGGTAGCAAACTGTCAGAGAATCACCAGGTCTCACAAGGCAAGAGCTAGTACACCCAGGACACACAAGATGTGTGGCTGATATTAGATCATCGGTGCTTGGGTTCTAAGCAGCTCCTGGGCTGGTCAGGCAGGCACATACTTGCCTCAGGATCAGATATCATTGAGAGAGAAACTTTGCATGACTTACGTATTGGACAAGTTTCTCTCTTTACTTTAGTTCCTCTTCATCAGCTCTGTTTTTCCACATTAGGCAATTCTTTCTAGAGCAGAATGAGGAACTGTCTTTGGATTTCATTTGCCCCCGATTATCCCTGAATCGTCAGTTATTTATCCTAATATTCAGCCTTGGGAACCTAGTTTCTGGTACTCTGGTTATTGTTTTTATTGCACTACCTTTGTCCTAAAGCAATTGAATTTCTTAGAGACGAGACAAAAAAAAAAGAAGAGGAAAGATATTTTAAAGGTGGCATTCTACTCCATAAGTTTAATAAACTCAGTCTTTTTTATTTGGGTGTCTCATCATCACATGTCAATATTAACAGAAAGGATTGCATTCACCCTTTCAAAGAAGGTAATCGAGGATGCATTGCTCTGTTACGTCTGTCCCCGATGGGGATGTGCTCATCTTCAGGACAACGCCAACTGCAGGAATACTGCTCCTCTTGCAGGCTCACTGTAGACTTTGTCTCCTGCTGGCTCTTGGGTGTCTCCTTTTCATTCCAAGCATGAACGACTTTTTCTTCCAACAGGATTTATCTTCTCCCATGTTGACAGTAAGAAAATGCAATCTCTGTGGTTTTGGCCTTCATCTTCTGTCACCGAAATTAGTTGATAGCTCTCTCTCTCTCTCTCAATTTTTAGAGAACATGAGAAATAGTAAGGAAACGCTATTTTTCAGGCCTCATTCTCAGCCTATCACTGGTCTCAGGGAAGAAGGCTTGCTGTAGTCCTAATGAGTGACTTACTTCTTTGGAATTATAGTCTTCGGACTTAAATTGGCAGCTATGTTTCCTCCCATCGCTCACACCAGATATGGGTACATAAAAGACTATAATGAGCTTCATCTCCATTTAAAAGAGAATTAGAGTCCTGGTAGTCAGCAACATTCCAGCACTGAAGCAGCAGTTCCTAGAGAGGCAACTGCCACTCCCAGACACCCATACCTCTCTGTGTTACATGGAGGTTAATTTTGGAGTAATGTGTGAAACAGGACCAAGTGTCAGAGAAAAGACAAAATGAAACTAAATGAACCCTAAGGATAAGAAATTCAGTTAGTGATTTGTTTAGACGGCCATTAAAAAAAGTTGTATGTAAGTTGCTAGTGTGAATATATCAGGAAGTGCCTAGACAGCTAGGGATTGTGAGTTTTAATTGTCAACTTGAGACAGAATCACCTTAACGAAAGTCACAATGAGGGGACTGCACAGATCAGCTTGTTTTATGGGTGTGTGTCAAGATTGTCTTGGTTGTTAATTGAGGTTGGAAGAATTGCCCACAATAGGCAGCACCATTCTTTCCACAGGGGATTCTGAACTCGAGCAGTGGACAGAATGAAGTCAGCATAAGCAGGCATCCATCTATTCCTCTTTGTTTCTGAATGTGGGTGTGATGTGGTCAGTTTCCTGACCCTGCAGCTTCCCTGCTATGATGGACAAGAGCCTGGAACTGTGACTTAAATCTTTTTCTCCCCTAAATTGAGTTTCGTCAGGGTGTATTGCCATAGCAATAGGAAATGAAACTAATACAGCAGGGATGATTTTTGTTTCTTCAATTAAACAGAACTATCTCCGACTGAATATATAAGTTTCCTAAACAAAATCTTTAAGACTTTTGTCTTTTATGTTTGAAATCTGTTTTTGTAGCACTTGCCACAATGTTTATATTGACTATGTTGATCATGTTGGCCCTTGTATGATCAATGAAATTTTGCTTTTATAATATCATGTGGTGGGAACTCAAAAAAGTCCAGTCTTCAGAGCATCTTGAAAACAAACAAAATGGAGACTTCCTATGAGTCAAGGTGGTAGAAACTATGGAAAATTCCCTATGGATTAATGATAGGAGTATGATAACTCTCTACTAAAATGTGTTCCATATGTCAGATGCAATGCTTCTCAGTTCACATGCAATTGGAAGTTCAAGTTCAAAGCAATCTTCCATGGTAGCTTATGAGTCTAGTAGGTTTGGTCAACTGAAGAAACACCAATGTAGTTCGTGGAACATGGGAACACGGCCTTGAACACGTGGAGAGAGAATGTCTGGTAGGGAGAATACCAATGTATAAAAACCAAGAAAGATTATACTTATGATTACTACCTATGGGCTGTTAAGCAGAAAATATATGGATATACATACATATACACATGTTTAGTCATACATTTCTCAGCAATAGATATATATTCTGAGAAATGTGCTATTATCTGATCATTCTGTGAACATCTTAGAGGGGTTTACACCAAGCTACATAGTTTAGTGTACTACATAATTAGGCTATGTGGTGTACGCGAACCACATATATGGGTTCATATATGGTCTGCCTTTGATCAAAACATTGCTATGTGGGACAATAATGAAGTGAAAAAAATGACTTCATTGTTGCCAAAAAATTAACAAAAATGAAGGGCAAAAGAAACCCCCACAGTTGATCCATGATGTGTTTAGAAAAATGAGGCTGGAAACAATTCTAGGAGATACTCTGTACTGCTGACGTTTTGGCTTTTGGTATATACAGTTTCAAAGTTTCATAGCATTCATAGTAACATCCAGATTCTATCGCACATTGAATTGAGATCTTAGCTCTTCTGTTTGAAATGATCTCCTTGTTTCAAAGGAATGCAAATGCTTGCCATCCATGAATATATTATAAAATTCTTGACCCTATCTATTTGTATTATGTAAACAATGTATGCATTATTTATACCAGAGCTCTTGGTTGCTGTATTATGAAGCTGGAGGCAGCAGGAGGGTAGTTAAAACCCACTTGGAACATAAATATATTGAAGGTTTCTAAGAAAAGACTAGTTAGCAAAAACAGTAATTACTGGAATTTAATGACATAATTTGTTCAGTATCACTATAGCAATTTTAAAGAGAGAGGAAGGAAAAGGTCTAAATCTCTAAATTCTGTGCTGAAATAGCCAAGGTTAGACTAAGGGTGTAGTGTAGCTTGTTTATTAGCATTGTTAAAAATAATGATCAAGTTAATTAAAATTGAATTATGGTGGACCCACCTAGAAAGACTAATGGCAGCCATTTTAATGGGTTTCATTAATGGCAGCAATAATGATTAAGCTATTTTGAAATAAGCCCAATAGTGTTATACTTCATAAGAAATCTCTCATGCACTCTTCTCTCATGTCCCTGTTGGGAAATTAATAGTAAGAGGATATTTCAGCTGTAGAACTCACTGTGACCATGACAGCTCTACAGTGAACCCTGTAATGAATTAATACTGGTCGTGCTTGTTAGAGAAGAGTTAAAATCGAAGATGTTGCTCCCCACAAACACAGCGTGCTTCTACCCTTGAGGCATATGCCAGCTCAAAGAAGAGGTGGGTTATAAGACAAAAGCCCCAAGTCCTTCCTCAACTTTGGGGGACTCTTAAGTGTTTGATTCTTTGATTGTTTCTGGAAACTGAGGATTGCCCCAATGTCTCCATCCTCCTGCCTCAGCCTCTAGAGTGCTGGAAAGAGAACTGTTTTCATGTCAAAAAAAAGAATCTTTACATATGAGTTACATCAACCCTTCTGATTGATAGAACATAAAAGGACTCAAAAACTCGGTGAAATCAATAGCAATTTGCCTTTTCGTCATTCCATATGGAGAGAGGGAGTCTGAGTGAGTTTCTATTAGATCCTGATGTTTTTTGTTCTCAGACAAAGCTGCTGTGTGGTCCCTCCTTTTGCCTGTCTCCTCAGGCCAGGGCCAAAGGCATTTGACACAGAAGGGGGAAACATGGGTCTTATGTGCAGCTTCTTCGTAGGGTGTCTGTCTGATAACTGGGAGATGACAGAGTGGGTCCCTCTGATATCATCAGCTCATCCAACAGCATTGTTCTCTTCCCATGAGAAAGAAGGCATCCATGCTGATTTATCTATACTACAATTGCAATTGGACACAATAAAATAGAAGGAAGAATGGATCTGCATATGTATTATTCCTCCAAGCTCTGAATACTGATGCTTTAGGTAATGAATAATTCAAAAGCTCTTTATATAGTAAATAACTTTTGACTTCTTTTAGCTCAGGGATGACCAATGGTGTTATAGCAAACACCACAAAATATAGACCGCATGTAAATCTTTTTAACTGTAGTATTTTAAATAAATAATTCCATTTCATTTTAAAGTTTCATGATGACTGGAAAGCCACACAAAGTTCTTCACATTTTAGTGACTGAATGTAAATTTCTTAAGGGGACAGATAACAGGAGATTTGACTTCACACTGCAGACAGTCTTACATTTCAGAGGTTACAAGAGAGTTTTGACTGTATAAAGGAAATCATCCATGTCCACAACAGCTAGCTACTTCTTGAATTTTCTTACTCTTTCAATATTCTTTCTTTTGAAACCAAATACACTGGCCTTAATTATACCCTCCTGAATTCTCAGTTCCTGTGGAACACTTGATACTTGACTATCTATAACAGTTTTAAGGAATTTAGTCAGGGATTTGTGTTAATCAGAGATGTTTGTGAAGGCTTTGATAGCAGACTGTAGGCATGACTCTGGATAACCAATAGGATCAATGGAAATCATAATCCTTTGTGTATCTTCCCTGGGCTTTCAGAATCGCATCTCCTGTCTTTGGAGCTATTGATATATTCCCAACACAGATTTTATTTCTGCTGTTCGTCCTCTGACCTGATGGCTTTATTTTGCCCCAGAGATGAACCTGTGGCCATTGGACCCCACCTTGCTGTTTCTGCTGATGCTATTAAACTGCTGAACACAGCACCGTTCCCACCCCAGGGAAGAGAGTTTGCCCCACACCTATCTTAAATTATTTGACCGGGCTCTCTCTGTTTGATTGTTTGTTTTCTTAATAGACTTGAAAAAATTCTTCCACAAGGTTGCCGCCAAAGAACACTGGAGTGAAGTGACAGTCGCATTGAAAGCATCCTTTTTAAGTTTCTTTTTATTTACTCTTTGCGTCTTTCACATCATGCGCCTGGATCCCATTCATTTCCCCCCATCCCTTGGTATCTGCCCTCTGCCCTTGCAATGCCCCTCCCAAAATAAAATAGAATTTAAGAAAAAAAAAAAGAAAACTAATAGGAAAAAATGTCTTCATGGAAGCTGCAGTGTGACACAGTGAGTCATGTAGTAAACCCTTTTATCCATATATATTTACTTGCAAGTGTTCATTGCAAAGAGACATTGGTCTGGCTCAAGGCCACTGGTTTCTGCTATGCTATTGATACTGGGCCCTCACTGGAACTCCTCTTGAAGATCCTGCTGTTGCCCTGTGTCATGGAGACCCTACAGCTTTGTGTCTGCAGGACCAGCCAGCCCCTTCACGTGCTCCTGCAGATCATAGAGGGGGTGGATGTTGGGGTGGATGATGGGGTGGGCCAACTCATAACCCTGGTTTGGGGCCTGGGTAAGTGCAGGATTGGTCAGCCCAGCAGCTCTCGCCTGTTCTTACCATCCAGGTGAGCCCTCCAGCGCTGTCCTGGCTAGTTTACCCCTTGTAGCAATGAGTAAGGAGCAGGGCCAGTTCTCCTGCTTTCACAGCCTCAGGATTGTCTCTTCCACACCTGGACCAGCAGGGCCAGCTCTACTGTGCTGCCCATGGGAGGTTCAGGGGCCACTCTCCTGAGTGCTGCAGCAGAGATCCCTTCCTGAACATTCATCAGTGTCTCTGGCTGAAGTCCTGGTGATTCTGTTTCCATCTCTTGGGATTCCATTACTGTCACTTACAGCTCTTTCCCCCAATATTTCCTTCAAGGAAACGCACAAGGACAAAAGCCTACCTCTGAGGACACCTAGGGCAGTCTGCTTAGCATTTAGAAACTCTTCCCCTTGTCACCTCAATTTGAATCCCAGTTTGTCAACACAGCCCTCCGTTTATCTTTCAGCTTTGCAGGATAAGCACTTTCAACCACAAACTTCAGGACAGAAGCAATAGCGCTACGGCTCTACTTCTGTTCCTGGTCCAGTGCCCACATCTGGAGCCACCTCCTTTGATTATGGTCCTCTTGAAATATTCCTGGGAAATCTAGGAGGTGATTTTAAAAATGTACCAACATTTATATTTTTTTAAATCTGACGTTCCAGAATATTTGTTACAAGGATTTATCAAATACCGAGGCACTCATGACCCCTGGTTCTAGTCTTTAGATAGCCACCCGTTGTTAGAGGCCATTTGAGGGGACCTGCAGTGGGCAGCATTGGAACTCATGGAGCACCACTGGCCGCTTGGCAAAGCCATGCCTGCGTGAGCCTTGGAGAGGCAAAGCCCCTAGAATGAAGACTATGTCTCCTAAGGACCTCGTGCTGTTTTGAGTGTTGCCTTCATGATTACCACATACCTCATAATCTATAGATTGTATGAAAATTCTTAAGGAGTTTCTAGCCCCTCACTGGGCAGTGTTATAGGTACTTACAATAAGTGATTGATTTTTTCCAAGCATTGCTGCTGCAGCAGATTAATGATTGAACCACTACCCTTAGAATTTAGATATCTAGATTGTGAGTAAGGTTTGGTTAAGGTGTTTTGTTAATGGCTTTGAAGTAGAAAATCTTGGGGAAATATTTAAAGTTTAGAAAGACACACTTTTGAGGAGGTTGCTGCCTTAGGCCTGAACCAATGCATTGGCACAGGAGACCACTTCCTAAATATAACCCCAGTAGCACAGACACTGAGTGAAACAATTAGTAAATGGGACCTCCTGAAACTGAAAACCTTCTGTAAAGCAAAGGACACGGTCAACAAAACAAAATGGCAACCTACAGAATGGGAAAAGATCTTCACCAACCCCATATCGGACAGTCAGCTGATCTCCAAAATATACAAAGAACTCAAGAAATTGGTCATAAAAAGAACAAATAACCCAATAAAAATGGGGTACAGACCTAAACAGAGAACTCTCAACAGAGGAATCTAAAATGGCGTAAAGACATGTAAGGAAATGTTCAACATCCTTTGCCATCAGAGAAATGCAAATCAAAACAACTCTGAGATTCCATCTTACACCTGTAAGAATGGCCAAGATCAAAAACATTGATGACAACTTATGCTGGAGAGGATATGGGGAAAAGGGAACACTTCTGCATTGCTGGTGGGAGTGTAAACTGCTACAGCTGCTTTGGATTTCAGTATGACAATTTCTCAGAAAATTAGGAAACAATCTTCCTCAAGACCCGGCAATACCACTTTTGGGTATATACCCAAAGGATGCTCAATCATGCCACAAGGACATGTGCTAACCTCAACATGTTCATAGCAGCATTGTTTGTCATAGCCAGAACCTGGAAACAACCTAAGTGGCCCTCTACTGAAAAATGGATAAGGAAAATGTGGTACATTTACACAATGGAGTACTACACAGCAGAAAAAAATGATGACATCTTGAAATTTGCAGGCAAATGGATGGATCTAGAAAGCAGCATATTGAGTGCGGTAACCCAGACACAGAAAGACAAATATCATATGTACTCACTCATAAGTGGCTTTTAAACATAAAGAAAATCAGCCTACAATTCACAACCTCAACCTAGACAACAATGAGGACACTAAGACATACATGGATCTAATCTACATGTAAAGTAGAAAAAGACAAGATCTCCTGAGTAAACTGGGAGCATGGGGACCATGGGAAATGGTTGAAGGGGAGAGGAGAGGAAGGGAGGGGAGCAGAGAAAAATGTATAGCTCAATAGAATTAATAAAAAATTTAAGAAAAGGAAAGACACCTTTAGCAGCTGAACAAAGGACTCACTGAGGACAGGGAACAAAACAGCGTCAACCTGGCTATTGCTGGCTGATGTACCTTTCTTCCTAGGATCAGTTGGTGATCAAAGGTGATGATTAATTCCTTGTACCCATTTCTGCTCTCATCTTTGTAATATAAAAACTATTGATGAATTGGTATGCACCCTGAGGATTTAAAATAGAGCTTTAAGTCCTCCTCAATCCCTGAGCTGCTAAAAACTGGTCCTTACAGCAGCAATCATCTTGGATTATCTTTTCTGTTTTTTAATAAACAAGCTTATTATTATTATTATTATTATTATTATTATTATTATTATATCTTTAGTTTTACTGCCAGATGTTAGTTTTAAGACCCAAAATGTAATACTCATTTTCCTGAATTTTCAAAGCCACTGCTGTTCCCTGGACTGATATCTCTGCTTTTTGACCAATTCCTTGTTCATTAGTCCTGCTAACAGAGGAAATGGAAGGTGATCCATTCAACTTTGTGAAAAACTTGAACAAAAGATTGGATAGGATAAGGCATTCACATTAATACCTTTAATAAGATTTAAAATTGGCCTGTATGAAGACAATAATATTCCTCTTCATTAGAGAATAACAGTTGTTGTCACATACTTGGGTAATTCAAGTGATATATGAGAGGACATTGTGCCAATCTTTGCATAGGGAGACATTGCCACTGCCTCCTTGGTGAAAAGAAGCCCGGACTGCTGCTTGGATAGCCTAGGCCAAGACTTGTCTCTGCCTTTGTTAGCTTATGGGAGAAGGAACAATGCAATGCCTTCCTTCCTTTGCAAAATGTAAACAATAATCGACTTTTCCTTAGGTTTCCTTCACTATGGGAAAGCAGTTAAAAAATTACAAGGAATGTTCTTATCATTTTATTATTTCATTTACTTATGTGTTTGAATGAGCTTCTCTGATCTGCTTACTCTTTATTTTTCTCAGCTCCTCTTAAAAAGTGCTTCGCTTGCTGGGTGGTGGTGGCACACACCTTTAATCCCAGCACTCAGGAGGCAGAGGAAGGCAGATCTCTGTGAGTTCCAGGACAGCCAGAGCTACACAGAGAAACCATGTCTCAAACAACAACATCAACAACAAAAAGTGCTTTGTTTAAATTATATATATATATATAATTATATATAATTATATATATATATATGCAGTCTGTAACAATAAAAAAAAGGTGTTTCCTTGATAGTTTGGTTTATATGATGTAAAGCAATGACCTTAGCCCAAAGTCTCATTTATAGCTGAAACTCGGGAGACAATGTTGCATCAAGTATTCAATCCATTAGGGCTTAGCAGTGTGATCTTATTGCACTTGGCTTATTGTATCTCGACTCCATGAATCCACAATGAACTGTGGTTCATTCTTCTCACTAATTTTCAAGTTATCTGAGGATAGATAAAGCAGGCAATACAGAGGAATGGGGAAATATTGGAGGCGGAAAGTATATCCATTATTTATAAAGCTTAAAATATGATAAAAAGGATGACTGAGGATTGTCTGGAGAGATTACAAGGATTAGAATATACTCAAATAAAACTGAGTTGCTAAATGTTCTCAGTTTTGTATTCATAGCTCAGACCACAAGGGAAAAGACACATGTCTAAGGAACTGTTTGACTTTATGGGTGTGCATGTGATTTGAATGTGCGTGGTGTGTGCATGCATGTGTGCATGTGCATCTATACATGTGTTTATGTGTGTAAACATGTATGTGCATTTGTTTGTGTGTGTGCATGCACTTGTGTGCATGTGTGTGTGTGTGTGTGTGTGTGCATATATTTATGTCCACACCTGCCTTCATTCATGGGTAAGTACCGAAGAGAGGCTATATAAAGTCCAGATAGAAATAAAGTCTCTCAGAAACTTTGTGACTGAATAAACACAAAGGAACTCTAGAGTAATCAGATATTTAGAAACAACACACAAGTATAAAGCAGAAACATCAGGGACTGAACTAAAGGAAACATGCTGAATCTGAAAGGAAGGGATTATTTCTTTGACAGAATCTGGTGAGTTTCTGAATCTAGGGTTATTTATATATTATTTTACTTTACTTGTCTGTGTGAATGCATACCACAGGAGCATGTGCCTATGGAGGTATCATAGGCATTAGATGCCCCGGAGCTGGGATTACAGGTGGTAGTGAGCCACATGGGGGGTGCTGGGAGATGAACTCTAGTCCTCTGGAAGAGAAACAAGTGCCCTTAGCTGCTGAGCCACTTCCCCCTCCTGAGTTTAGGATTTAAAAGCATCGAGGAAAACACTTTTAACTGGAATTGAAAACTGTGAGTGGAATATGGAGCCTTCTTGGTTTATAACATCACCCAGACAACTAGACAAGCCAGGCATACACCCGAGAGTTTTAAAAGATTATATACATTCAACACAGTAATAATATTTATGTATAAATGTGAAAGTCATGGATATTCTTTACTCTTTCTTTTATACAGCTCTATACCTTCCAAATCCCAAGGGTTGGACTAACTTTTAATTAGGATAAGTATAGATATTTATCACTGTAGATTTCTTGTACTGTTTACTCTAGGGGTATGGGAGGCAGGGGAATATGACTTCTTCTGCCACCAAAGTTATGTTAATTTATGAGTGTGTGCCAATGACTGACACTGTGCCATATTCAGGACCTAAATGACATTGAATTTTTTTCTTTTAAGCCATCGACTATAGCTGATCTGATTGATAACCAATTTGATTGATAGCTACTCTTCTTGATAGCTGATCCGATTGATAGCTGATCTGATTGATATCTGATCTGATTGATAACTGATCTGATTGATAACTGATCTGATTGATAGTAGATCAGAGATAGAAAGGACACCACAGGAGATTTTCCTTCTGTGCTCTTTTTACTCCTTCTCTTCATTATTATATTTCTACCAGAGATGTAGCTGGATTTATTCTGTCAATTGAGACAATAGTACCCCCTCTCCCTGAATCATGTGACTCAGTGTCTTCTGATATAGAGTGTGGTCCCTCAATGTCTTTCCATTGTTAGGTCTAAAGGAAACTCCAGTCCTCCAAATTTAAAAAGGCAGTTCTTATATTCAGAAATATGCTCAACCTGGACTCTAGGCTGATAAAAGCCAGCAATCCTCAGGAACTTGTGAAGCTGGTTCTCCTCTATCAAAAGAAGTCATTTCCCTTATCTCTGGCAGAAGGAACATATGGCTACCTGTAGTGACTATTACCATATCAAAGCTCATGCTGGCCTTCTAGGTTCTCTCAGAACCGCAAGTACCTGTTACTCATTTCAAAGTCCTTGCCAATGTCCTATACCTTCTTACCTGCTCTGTACCCTAAACGCTTTCCAGTTCCCAGGGCTTCCCTCCCACGGCTACTCATTCTTCTTATAATCCTGCTGTTCCCTCTTTCTTCCTCTGTCCCTCTCTCTCTCTGTGTCCCTCTCTCTCCCTCTCTCCCTCTCTCTCCTCTTCTGTTTCTCTCACTGTTTTCTCTGTTCTCTGTCCCCTGCCCCTGCTCTTCTCCCTTCTCTCACAGACAGACTTGGTCATGTCCCGTCTGCTGACCATGTTCAGTCCGCTACTTTCTCTCCCTGCTATGGACTCTTCCAGATGCCTCCTGGTTGTTCTTGGTCTCATTATCTACAGTAAAAAAAGTTTTGAGTTTATAGTTTATATACCGTTTCACTTAACTAAGACAAAGCTGTGCTTTGGTATGGAATTTCCAATGGGAAACCAAAAGAAAAAGAAAAAAACAAAAGCAGGAATTCAGAAATGGCCATGCCTTAGAGTTCAGCTGCCTAGCTCCATCCCGACACTCGATCTCAAGATCATCAATGCACACAGCACCCACACAAGTTCTGCGCTGTTGGTAGGAGCCCATAGCAAATGCAAGGAGCTTGGCAACTCTTGACTGTTCTGTTTTGTTACTGTGTGTTTTGCCCTCTTAGGAATTTATGTTTTCCTAAAAGAAAATATAATTAAAGAACCCAGTCACTGACATTAATGAAGAACTGGGCGGCCCGACAATGGCAGACTCTATGCTCAGGGCTCCAGGGAATCTGGCAGGGACTCTGCTGGGAAAGGACAATCTTTACATGAGTAAAAATACATTTTATTCCACACTTGTCCAATAGTAACATTTGGCTCATATATTGAAACATCAGACCAATTGATTTTACAAATGGTTTTCAGTTTCTCTTAACTAAATTCTCAAAGAATGACCTAGCAGGAGTAGTGGGGGGGGGGGGGGGCTTTGTGTTCCTGACCTTGACTGACACCTGGGCACGAGCTGCTCAAATGTGAGGCCATTGTCTTCTCTTTCTTGTTCTCTTTCTATTTGGTTACTAGTCTCTGGAGAGCCTCTCTGGTGGTGAAGGAATTCTATACCTTCCATGTATACAATGTATCCCTTCAATTCCTTCCTGAGAGCTTCTATTCTTTTCCTAACTGTTCTTCAGAAGATACATTATAGGACCTGGGATTCTTAGAGAGTCAGTTTGTTCCTCTGAACCAATTCTGGCTCTTGTAGAGTTTGTTGAAAATGTGCTTACCACCTGGAATTAAAGTTGATTTGACACATTTACTTCAAATGACCCTTTGGGCAAAGTCTCAGCAGATACCCTGGAGATGAAGGAGAGACATCACTTTCCAGAGGTCTGTGGGAGCCGTGTTAACCTCCTGTTCTGGTGAGAATAAGGTGTCTCCCCGCTGGCTTCAGGATTTAACGCTTTCTTAAAGTTTTTACAGAGTATAAAAGAGTTGTGTCCCAACTCAGCTGACCCTCAGGGGGAAGAATAACCCAGCCAGAATCCAATGAGCAACTCTTGTTTTCTAGTTCAACCTTTATTCCCTTGTCAGACTTCTAAATCCCAACAAGCTTCAGCAAGGCCCTTCTCTTTCTGCAGGAAAGCCTGTGGTCTGTGTTAGTGGATGAAAATCTTCCTTCATCCCAACTACTATTTCCATGACAACCTTCCCCTCTTTCTGTGTCTTCTCTAGCCTGAGATCCCCATGCATCACACTTGCTGGTGAGGTGGTGTCAAATGGAAGAAGGTGGAGACAGAGGTTTGTGAAGGCAGAAGGCCTCGGACACAAGGATGGGGTGTGTCTTAATCTTTCAGGCTGGGGACTGCCCAACAACCGCCCCAGGTTCAATTTTGTAACACCTTGGGTCTAAATTGCTGTGGTAACATTTGTTATATCCCGAGATAGGCGCCCAACATAATAGCCTTCTTGCCTTTTTGAAATGTCACAGTCTTGAATCATACAGGCTGACACTTCCGGAGGCTTCTAGGCCATGAAATGTGCACAGATTTCATTTTGGTTAATTTCATTGTTTTGCCGCTCCCATCTAAAACTGCCCATGGGCTGTCACTTGCCAGGGTGACAGTGTGGCATTACAACACTCCAGGCCTTGTGAGTTGATGAAGGCCGTTTGTCCCCACCAATTAGAAAACAGGCCTCATGAATTCTACACACATTTTAAAGGAAATGGCAACCCCTAGAACTTAATTTGATTCATCAAAGGGCTGAGGCTTCTCTGGCTAGAAAAATCAATTTTCTAGTGGGACCTCAGCCTGGGATGGAGCAGATTCATTATTTTCCATGGAAACCAGAGGGCAACAAAGAGGAAACACCTATTAGCGTCCATCCATGCTTCCCTTTGAAGTGTTTGTCAACCTGAGACTGTACCTGGACACCCCTAATGACAAAAACCTGGTGACCGTTTCTAAACAATCGAATACACGAGACTTTAATAAAGCGGAGAGTGAGCGCCCAACTCCCAATCTGAATCAGCTTTGTGTGTGTGCGACAGTGGGTGAGGGGTGGGAAGGATTTTGGAGGTGGGGGACTCAACATCAGGAACCTATTTGTTGCTGTGTTCTTTCTCAGGGCATGATTCTGAGACCTCTAAAAGCATGGCGAGGCCTTTCATTATACTTAGCATTTCTCTGAACGCCTGACTAGAGGACAGTAATGTAAATATGCATATCTTTGCATATCTAGGAATAAAGACTTAGGCAAAAGAACGAAGACCTTGCAGAGGCCGAGGCAGTGGCACTGCAAGTAACCAGTATGGGGGTCTTGGTGAGGAAAGCCCAGAGTGAGAGCCTTGTATTCCTGATCCCCTCACTCACAGCCATCACCCACAGGATCTGTGACCAATACTCCAGTTGCACTTGGCTTGGCAGGAACGCTGCCAACTGCAGAGGGCCAGGGCAGGCGGGTGGTTGCTGGTGGGGCTCCCAGCAGGGCTCAGGAGGGGAGGTGAAGCTGGCGTTCAGGGCGGGGCTCCCGCCACCCCACCAGTGCCGCTCTGGTCCTCTGAAGCCGCCAGCTGCCAACTGAAACCCGAAACCCGGCTGCGTCTGCGGGCTGGCCCCACTCAGTTGTTCCAGCCTCTTGTACTGTATATTTACACATTCACACACAATCACTCTTTCTAACTTCTGGACTATTTGCGCAACTGCTAGGATTTCTCAAGTGCATGTGGCAACTCAGCCCGGGTGAAAGAAAGCCAGTGGGACGCGGGAGGAGATCGCAGGCCCGCGGGGCCGCGAGGCTACGGAGGGGACAGGACTAGAGCGAGAGAGCGACGGCTGGGGGTTCCCCCCAACTTTCCGCGCAGCTGCGGCTGGCACTGCGGCCACCGGGGCTTCCTCCTGTGAGAGCCGCGGCGCGCAGACCGGGCGAATGGGGCTCTGCGCTTGCCCTGGCTGTGGGAAGTAAAGGGCACCCCGCTCATCTTTTGGTCAGTCCTGGGATCCTGGAACATCGAAGCTGTCGCCATCTCGCATAGGCCCCTCGTCCCCAGCAGGGTAGGTGATGTGATTGCTGATGGGAGGTGGAGGAACCACCCGGCGGGTGGGTCGCAGCTTCAGGCTACAGGGACAGAAAGGGGGCTGCTGCGATCCATGCTGGTTCAGTGATTGTGCCTGTGTGTGAGCCTGTGTACATGAGTGTATGCATGAGCATGTGTGTGTGCGTTGGCGCGCGTGCTCGTGTGTGTGTGTGTGTGTGTGTGTGTGTGTGTGTGTGAGAGAGAGAGACACAACAAGCAGGCATCCTGTGTTTCTGACTTACAAAACAGATGCAATTAGTACAGCTCTGGCGATCTACCTTCGCCTTTCCTAGGGTGGCGTTTTAGCCAGTTGTGGAGTTGCCTAGACAACTGGAATGTGGAAGTAGATTTCAATAAATATTGTGTTACCAGAAAGCGATAGAGAATCTTCGGTGACACATAGACAGCTTTAGACTTTTTGAACGAGTAGTTTCTTTCTTTCTTTCTTTCTTTCTTTCTTTCTTTCTTTCTTTCTTTCTTTCTTTCTTTCTTTCCCTTCCTTCCTTCCTTCCTTCCTTCCTTCCTTCCTTCCTTCCTTCCTTTCTTTCTTTCTTTCTTTCTTTCTTTCTTTCTTTCTTTCTTTCTTTCTTTCTTTGAGGAAGTATCCATCTACTTTTAGACAGAAGCACGCAGCATGTTCTCATTTAAAAAACTAAGTTCAGTAGCATTTCTTGTGTAAGCCCTCAAATAGAGATTGTTACTCCGGATTTCTTAGAGGCTCTCTGTTTTCCAGTACTATGTAGTAATAGAAACCCTAGTTCCATTGTAATCTGTTCCAACTCATTTTAATAAACCTCTCAATCCATTGCTCTTTCATCATATCATCTTCATATTTTATATTATTCCTGTTTTAGCCTTCCAAGACATCATTATTCCATCCCATTCTTTAAAAAGAAGATGAGTAAATCAGGCCGGGTACTTGAAATATAAGCAGTGTAAAAGATTTGTTTATCTGTAAGTAAGAAGTTTTATGTTGTTGACTCTCCTAAATAAGACAAATTATTAAAATTCTGGGGATATTTTCAGTGACATTTCAAAGCTTTACTTGGTTTCTGGGAAGATGCACAGGCAGATTCGATATAATCTCTTCCCAATTCTAATTAGACCTCAAAACTAGCCCTTGAGGGCAAGACGTGATATTGGGCATCATACAGTGTACAGAATTGCTCACATTAGAAAAAAAACTCGAAAACAAGTGTGAAGCTACCTGAGGCTTGTGGGGTTCTCAGTCTCCTTTTAAATTCCTGGGTTCTTAATTCATCCTCTCTGACGATATGGCTTAACTTCCAAGAGAACTCTGTAGTAAAACTCCCCTTTCCATCTCTCCTGAGTGCCCACCCTCCAGAAAACACCAGAATTCTCTTCTGTCTTGGAGCCATTGTAGATTTGTTGGAGACTTTGCCTTAGACAAGGTGGAAGGTGGAGCCATTGAAACATAACTCTGTAACGGATCTCATCCTATCACAGAGGAGGTGTGTGTTCCTGGTGGAAGAGCTTTCTTGGGGAACAAGAACAGACTGAAGTTTTGAGGTCTGGAATACTGTTTGAGGTACATGGAATAACACACTACAACAGGATACTGGTGTGTGTGTGTGTGTGTGTGTGTGTGTGTGTGTGTGGTGTGTGTGTGTATGTGTGTGTGTATGTGTGTGTGTGTGTGTGTATGTGTGTGTGTATGTCTGTGTGTATGTGTGTGTGTGGGTGTGTGTGTGTAGGTCTGTGTCTGTGTGTGTGTGTGTGTGTGTGGAATTCTCTCTACACAGAAACTCAGGTTCCTTGACTTTCAGCCACACTGCTATCATTACTTTTCATCATCCGAGGGCCCTGAATTTAGAACATGGTGGTTTTTCTCTAATGCCTTTGGGCTTTATGTAAGGTGAATACAATGTATTTTTAAAACACCATCTTAATTGTAAGTGGGATACAATTCAGTTCTTGAGAACAAACCCAAAATCCACTGTAGAAACCAATAGTGATATATCTTTCCAGTCAAAAATATAGTCAAAAGGACTTTGACTGAAATCTCCTGTGAACTTTGCCCAGTTTATGCTCCAGATAATAATCTCCAGAGTTCTGATTGCTGTCCTGCGTGGTAGATTTATTTCCCATGTAACCTTGGACTCCCTGGGTGGAGGGTGAGGATGGGTCAGGCAGGGCAAGAACTGGACAGAGGATGGGATGAACAGCCTGGTACTGTGAGAGTCTAGTGGTGTTTACCAACAGTGCCGGTAAGAGCTGAGCTGTGATCTACTGACCCACTGAGGAGGGTTTTCTTTCTGGCTTCTAGCATCCTGGTTGGCTTCTCTGGCAGCACGTAGACAGTGCTGTTGGGAAGTCTTGGCTATGCACCCTTGTTTCCTGTTCTGAGTATGCGCAGGGCTTAAACACTCGATCTTACCTGGAATCAGTTTCCTTCGGTATTTTCTGGTCAAAGGTGAAAAAATGAATTTTCCTTGAATTCAACACCTGTTTGGCTGATTTCTTCTTTCTGTCCCATTTTTTTAAGTTATGCTTTGTTAAAGGTAAATGTAAAACTGAGCTGGGCAGCGAGTGTATTCTCAACCTGGATGTCAGAGGAGGGGGAGATTTTGCCACAGGATTTGTCACATATGAATGAATAAGAGAAGAAGACTCTCAGGCCTCTCTTTTGCCCAATCAGATTACTCTGAGAAGAAGGACGAGGCAGGGAGAACGGGGAGAGGGAGGAGGGAGAGGGGAAGGGAGACAGAGAGGGGGGAGGAGGGAGGGAGAAAAAGAGAACTTTTTCTTTTGAATAAAATAATATATGTTTGCTCTTAAAGCCTTGGCAAAAGGGACTCGGATTTCTCCCAGTTGGAGAAAGGTATTTTAGGAAACAATTGTAAATGGACAGCAAAGCCATGAAGTCAGTGCTGAGCCTCATGTCAGATCTGACAAGGGTAGCTAGCTCATCTATGCTCTGGGACTAAAACTTCGTGATTGGGATAAACAGTCAAGTAAAAACATATTTGGAAGGAAAAGGATTGTGGTATTGAAGACTCAAAGAATAGTCATTGTTTAGAGACTTGGGGCTCATGTGTCCTTGAAGTAGCATCTGTCTTCTACTAGAGTAACATTACAATGAACATTTTTTTGTGGGGGGAGGAGTTTTAAGACAGGGTTTCCCTGTGTAGCCCTGGCTGTCATGGAACTCACTCTGTAGGCCAGACTGGCCTTGGAACTCACAGAGCTCCACCTGCCTCTGCCTCCCCAGTGCTGGGTATTAAAAGGTATGTCTCACCACCATCCACAATGAATCTTTTACAAAACACAAAATTATTGTGCAAATCCCTTGTCTTGGTCTTGCAGTCTTGGTTGGAGCCCAGTGAGATATAGTAGTAACTTTAAGTTTTTTGTCTCCTTGTGTGAGGTACTGGGATTGGACCTAAGCATTTTAACATATGCTAAGCAAGTGCTCTATCAGCAAGCCATATATATATATATATATATATGTGTGTGTGTGTGTGTGTGTGTGTGTGTGTGTGTGTGTGTGTGTGTAGTCGGATTTTCCTTTAGGTCAACAGCTCATAACTACACAGAGTCTTCTTATTCATTATAAAGCTTGGCCATTAGCTTAGGCTGGTTCCATTACCTCTTACAACTTCAATTAAACTGTTTCCTTTCATCTCTGTTCTTTCACATGACTCAGTTAAGTTTATTTTGTAATGCCCATGCTTCTTGCTCTGTGTCTCCTGTCTGACGTCTTTGCCTTTCTTTTTCTCAGCATCCTTTGTGCCTGGAAATCCTGCTTAGCTATTGTCCTTTCAGCTTTTTACTAAACCAATCAGAGTAACACATCTTCCCAGTGTCAGTGTATAAAGGATTTTTCCACAGCATATATATGGATATATAATGTTTTATCAGTTAGTTGAGTATTTCATACAATGTAGTTTGATTATATTTATCCCTATTATTCTCCCTGACTTGTCCCAGACATACTTCCTCCTCTTTACCTATCCCCAACTTCCTGTCACTGAAAAAAAATTAATAATCTGCTGGTTGCAATTTCTGCTGCCCTTAAATTCATGAGTGTGGGGCCATCCACTGGATCTCACGAATCGTTGACTTACTAGGGATCATACTCTTAAACAAAACATCTTCCCTCCACCCCAGAAGCTATCAATTGTCCATAGCAGCTTCTCAGTAAGCTGTGGGGCTTGTGAGACCCTGCTACCTCCATGCTGTAACATTGGCTGGTGGGATCTTGTGTAGAGAAGCCACATCTGTGGTCAGTTCATGAGTGCGGCAGTTCTGTCGTGCCCAGAAAACACTGGCTTGTTCATGTATTTTCCTGGAATTCTCCTGTTGCCTAGGAATTTCTTTTCGATTCTTGGCAGTCAATTTCAAAGGAAATGTCCTTTGGAAAAACCAGTTCTAGGCAGGAAGAATCAACAGCTCCATCTTGTCTGCCTCCATATAATTTGATCATACTTTAAGTAGTTACAGTCAAATGATGGAAACTCTTCTGAGTCATGCATTATGTAGTTTCATCCTAATGGGATGCTCACAGTGTACTAAACAAACCTGGAGGCTACAGCCAAGGCTATGGAATCCTACTATGTGGCCACTGTTTGCACTTGTTGTTCACATTGGAATGGCATACTGCATGCTGTATGGATTTCTTTATTCTAAGTCTCCCCTGTTCCTAGCTATGAGTTTCTCACTGGGTGAGTGGTAGGAAGATGCCTCCTAGATCCAAATGACTAATGCAGTGTCTCAAATGTAGTAGATGATGCTTTCTCTGTCAATGAGCAAGCAGAGCTCTAAGTGAATGATATATTGATATATTGATGGGTTCGGGTTCATGCAGATAGTTGTATCTAAATAGTCAGTTGAAGAATATGTCTTTGGACTTGGCATCTATTTTCCCCATGCAACAGAACTACAAAACACAACTCACCCTCTAGATGAGCCTACACATGGCTATTTAATCCCTGCGATGTATCTGTCCTTTTGCAATTCTAAAGCAAAAATCAATCAAAAACTGCAGTAACATCAACTTTTAAAAAAAATCATAAATGCTTGTACATTAAAAGGTAATATAAAGAGTTTTAATGGATATATATTTGCACAATTATTTTTGTCCCATACTATAAAATCTGTGTTCTATCAAATCCCCGTGGGAGGTCTGGATTTAGCTGTGAAGAGTAATAATAAAGTTAAATTTGGATATCCTACCCGCGGGATGGGCAGTAGTCTTAATTAATCAAACAAAATTAAAATGCCAATTTTGGCTATTTAATAATTATCTTGAGTGCTAATGCTAGAGGGAAGTCAGAGCTAATTAAAGGGGAAAACAGAAGTGGGTAGAGAAGAGGGAACATGGAAGGGCGCTTCCTTTCATGTCACCAATTCCTCATTATCTCGGCTTTCTTTTCATCTCATTTGAGCACGAAAGCAAATCCAAAGTTTCTTCCAGGAACCCTCTGCCTTTGTCTACCGTTATTACTGCTGGCTGGTGCACTCCATTTGATCTAAAATACAAATGGGCTCATTTTCTTTTCAAAGTCATGTTACCTTTGTCTTGCCTCCCTGCCAGTTAGTATGTAGGCAACATTTCAATCAACTGGGCAAAATCCTAATCAGGGACCGCGAACACATCAGCCTTTCTGGGCGTATTGGAAGGATGCTCACCACTGTTTAAGTGTTCCTCGTCCACCTGTTTATTTGTCTACCTATGTGAAAGGTAACTAGGAATTTGCCTACTCTATTCACATGGACACGTGTCAGATAACAAGCCTTCACTAAACAATTCTTTAATAAACTATTGTCTCTTTTTCAAGTGAGAGTCAGGATAAAGGCACGGGTTGTATGGGTGACATTTTGCTCTACACATTACATAGTTTAGTATTTTTGTGCAAGAATTTTTATGGTAAACTCACCCTGGTCTCTATCCCCAAGAATTTAAAGAAGTGTGCCTCTTCCAGATAGCCTGATGTGTTTTGCTTAAAGGAAGAATTGACAAAGGAGCCACAAGGAACCTTTTAGCTTGTAATTCTGAAAGATGAGATCTAACTCTGATTCTGGCTGCACCCCAGTGAAGGCTTCCGGGACACTCTTGGTCTGCGTGGTTTTGTGACCCATTTCATCCACCTGTAACTAAGACACCTTTAACACCTTAACTTTCCACTGTGGAAGCACTTGAATTTATTTTGTACTGTTTAACTCTTTTGACATTATAGTTAAATATTTATAAAATTCTATTGTGTAACTTTAGTATTTTACAGCCAGTATTTTCAAGTCACTAAATATAGTTCCCTGAAATATTCTAGGCCTGGTTTCTGTACCTCCTCAGAGAAGATGCTCTTGTCACTAAATACTAGATTTCCTAAAGATCTTGGAAGGAGAACAGAGATGGGGACTTTGAAAGTAGATACTTGGTGCCAAATGTGAGGGTTCTTATCAATGTGTTTGTCCTGAATGTATAGAATTCCCTCAGGGTGTCTCTGAGAAGGTGAAGTTAAAAACGTTTCTCTGAAAAGCAAAGTTTATTGACGAATGCAGGCTTCTAGGGCAGTGGCAACAGTGGCTTCCAGGCTTATGGAGCTTTTGCGCTAATAGCTGCTTCCAGGGTTATGGAGCTGTTGCGATAGCTGCTTCCAGGGTTATGGAGCTGTGGCAACAGTGGCTTCTGGAAACATGAGATTGAGGCTTCAGGATAAGCAGTGTTCACGCTCACCAATATAGAATTACCTCTTGCATTATAGTGACTTTTTTCTCTTTCTACAAACCTCTTCATACCCATTGCTCTAGTAAATTAGGTACTTACTAAGTATCAGCCACTCCATATGTTTTATAGATGTTATTTCTCTTCATAGAAGTAATTAGAATTGACACTTCTAGAAATGATTGTGTTGCATCTATTTCAAAGGTCGTTCTTATTGCAAGCAGAGAAGTAAGAGACAATATCTAAACAAACGTCCAAACACTTCATACCCACCGTGTCCCTTTCTTCTCAGTGACTTTCACCAATAACCTTTAGAACTACAATCCCTGAGCTTCACGGGTTTGTGCAATTCTAGCCACAAAGCTACCGGCATGGGGTGTTTGGAGCTCTCTTGCGGGTCCGTCAGATGATGGTGTTCTTGAGGTGGTGAGAGGGTACCCTGGGCTAGCATGCCACTATCAAAATTCTCTTTTAAGAACCGAGTCTCCCCTCACCAGATCAACAACTGAATAAGTCTGCAGAGACCCATCTGAGTGGCTATCTGCTCTCAGGGAAAGGTAAATTGGAATATCTGTTTCCTGAAGATCCAGTCATCTACATCCAGCCCAGACCCAAGGACCAGAGAGCGGGGGGTGGGGCAGGGAGTGGTTTCCAGTTATCAGATTGGAGAGGAGACACAATGTGAGAGACTTGACAGAAATGAAAAAGTAATAAAAAGGATCAATTTATTTTAGGATTACAACTGAAAGTAAAAGGGGAACGATTTAATATATGTTGTGGTAGTTAGGGATTCAGTCACTTCTTTCTAGTCAGGGAACCTGGAGATTCTACCCAGCACTTGCTGTGGGTTACCATAGCACCAGGTGGACCCTAGCATACCTGTTTCGTGGCTGAGAAAGCAAGTCCAGAGGGCTTAGTCACCTGTCACAAACCACATAGTCACCAGGTTGCAGTGTTGGGACTCAGAGTAAAGTTCTTCACCCTGAAGGAGTGCATCTTGTCAAAGTACTCTGGCATTAGAGCGCATTCCAGACTGGGTGAGTCTTAGGTGCCCACAGGGACGCTGCCCTTGCCAGCCTGTAGCACTGCTTTCCTCTTTGTCGACACAGGTTCTTGTTGGTCCCTACGTCCCAGTGTCACCTTTGGTTCTTGAGTGATATGAATTTATATGCCAAGAGAACTTTTTCTCTCAATAAAAATAACAGGTGTATTGATTATATGTTGTTAGTTCAGGCAGAACATGTCGCATTGTGTTTGCTTTCCTTGCCTTGCCTGTGTGTGGTCTTGCATTCTTGCATTTGGTTAATGGTCGGAAGGTATGTTCACTTTCAGATGCAGCAAATATCCTTTTAGGCTTTTATTCTATTAAAACAGTTATCCTGGGTCTGGGGATGTAGCTGAACTGATAGCGTGCTTGCTAACAATATACAAAGCATTGTAGAGATTGGGGTAGTGAAAGCCCATAATCTCAGCCCTTGGAAGTCAGAGGGGAGGATCAGACGTTCAGGGCCAGCCTCAGCTATATAGGGAGTTCTAGAGCAGTAATGAGGTGTATGAGACCCTGTCTCAAAATTAAATAGATAAACAAATAAGTTCTTTTAAAAGTAGCTTTCAAGAGGTAATTACTATTTTTATTAAGAACTAGAACTTTGTGGTACGTGATATGTGTTTGAGGACAGACATTTCAGAAGGGACACATTTGTAGAGCTCACCAAAGGCTACATTTCATCTTTAAACAGTTGCTTGAGACATGCTTCCTAAGCTATCATACTTCACATTTCCTGGCTGTGGAAAAGCTAGAAGGGCCTAGGGGAAAAGTTGCTGGGATGTGGACCTGACTTGCAGCTTTCACTGGCTTCTGCAAACCCAGCCAGACCTTCTCACTTCTCTGGACTTCCGGCTCCTTATCTGTGAAGGGAGCTGGAGCAGTGACTTTCTCGTGTGGCTTCAGCTGAAATGGTCTGTTGCCAAATGGCAGGACATTCCTTAGGAGCTGCTTTGGAGACTGTGCTGTGCCTGTTTGGCAGGGCTCTGAAGTGTGGCTTTTTGATTTCCCTGGGGCCTGAGTCCTGGATGGTTCTATATTACAGTGTAATGGTTAGCATGGCCTTCCCTTGATGGATGTCATGAGCCCATGGGGTGTTTATCTGGAGGGATAGGTGATGCCACTCCAAAAGAGGAAGGTAAGGAGGATTCAGGCAGTTCATTCATCTAAGGGACCGCGCTGACATAGTGGCACTTCACGCTCAGGAGCGAAGAAAGCCATTCCCACTGAGAATCTGAGTAAATCGGAAGATGCGTTTTAGCTTCAAATTGAACTAAATCATCTGGGGAATTGGAAACCATGTCATTTGCTCTGCACTATTTTAGTAGCACAAACTCAACCAATGCCTATTCTTGGATGGTAGCATATTTATGGTGCCTGGGGGACCAGTCTCCTGTTCTCCTCGCTATACATTGACTATGCCGTGAGGAAGTGGGGGATATCTTGGCTCTATTAGTCCAGTGAGTAAATGTATCTTAAAGATATGCTAGGAATAGTCCGTTTGGAAAATTACTTGTTTCTGGATGAAAGCTGTATTTTTAATGTTGCTGTTTGCAGAGGTTTTCATCAAGGACAACCAGGCATTCCATGTGTGCAGGTCGATGCTGATTAAGACATAATATGCTTTGGTTTTCCTAGCTATGGTTAGAGATACCACTTGCTTGACAGCTCTCTACAGTGTGCTGATAACACCAGAACTTTATGCCCCTCCTCTCTCTAGTGCTTTGCATGTGTGTAGCCTTGTGTAGAATAGATCCAGCAGACTGAGAATAGTGCCCATTCAACAGAGTGAAGTTACCAAGCGGTGCCTTTTCAAGAGCCTCTTGTAGGTGGCAGGTGAGTTCTGTCTCGGAATCAGTTAAATCACAAGTTCACTTGCCCCCTCCTTTTGTGTGTTCATTAGTGTAATTTTGGAGGACAACTTTTTATGCATCTTTCAGACATGAGTATACAAAGATGTTGTATTGTGGTGACTGCTGCTTATCAAAGGATGGAGAACAGTGGGGGGTCTAATCTAGCCACTTCCCGAGGAGAAGGGCAAGGGCCATGAAACATGGGAATGTTCTTTGCTTATACACTGATGATGTCTTACCTTAGATTATCATGCTGGAATCACAGAACTGGGAATGGAAAGCCTCCTGGATAAGCCCGGTTCATTGCCTGTGTTAGCCCACATGTTAGCTGCATTACAAATTAAAAGTTGCACACCACATTTCTCTCAGTGAATGGATGGGCTTCTGAATAGAAGTTTCTCTAGAAACCATCTCACTTCAAATTTCCCGGTAAGGCAAATAGGTCTGGAATGGCAAGGTTTGTTCTAGGACAGACATTCAGAAAACAAGCAGAGTAAGTAGGGTGGTGGTGTCTGTTCTACTCCTTGGAGCCTTTCTCTCCTGGGCTTCTCTGAGAGAAGTGAACCAAGAGATCTGGAGACATCCAGGTACTAATCACCAATGACTCTTATGACACCAGTCCTCATGGAGAAAGAATCCTGTGACACCTGTGAGGCTAAGGCTTCTGTACATCCTAGGTGCTCAGCAGGACAGTGACACCTGACTCCAGCCTAAGCCTCTGTCGCCTAACCCACTTCTGGGGAATCACATTTTCCCCCTTCTTCCCTCCCTTCCTCCATCCATCCATCCATCCTTTCCTTCGTCCTTTCTTCCCTCTCTTCCTGCATCCTTCCCTCCCTTCCTCCCTCCCTTCTTTTCTTCCTCCATGTCTGTCTCCCTACCTCCCTTCCCAAATGGATTTTATATTCTTTAAATTAAAATAATAGATCTACCATTTTCCGAGGACAATTAGCTTAATCATATCTATCTTCACGATTGCTCTTATTAGAAGATTGTCCTGTTTTTCTTTTCTTTCTTTCTTCATTTCTTCCTTTTGTAAATTCCTTTTGGATCAAATTCCTTTTGGATCAAAACCATGGCCTTACATGTGCCAGGCAAGCCCTCTACCACCGAGCTGTGTCACCAACTCTCTTGCCGTTTCTATTTATGTTTCAAGTAGTTTCTTTTACTTTTTACGCATGTGTATGTGCGTGCTGTGTGTTTCAGGTGTGTATGTGCACATGGGTGTGAGAGGCTAGGAGAGGTTGCTATATCATCCAGACCCAGAGTTACAGGCAGTTGTGAGCTGCCTGACATGGGTTCTGGGAACTGAAATTAGGAGTTATTATTTTTTTATAATTAAAAGTTTTACATTATATTTCAAAAGGTGTGGCTTTTAACAATGTTTTTAATGGACATAATAACTTTATCATTTGTATTGTAAAAGAATAATTTTTAAAAATATCAAGAGAAAATTTAATATATTTATTTTATATTTTTATGGAAAATATATAAATTTCTTACATATCCGAGGGATGGGAGTATCAGACTCCACCAATATCTTTGGAAACCTTTTACCAAGCTTAGATTAACTGTGAAGAAACTAACGAATATGCTGTATTAATATTAAGATCCAACTTACAATGTTTTCTTGTTTGGATTTCAATTTCTTCAGTATTCCTTGTAATGGTACCAATTTCATCACATCTGCTTGACATAAATTGTTCTTAATGCACTGTGTATTTTTATGCAGTTAAAATCTTAACTGCAACATAAGCATACATTGTCCTCACGTATTCTACCCTTCGTATTCTGGAAAATAAATATTGCCGATGCTAACACACCAGTTCTTTCACACAGAAATAACAAAAACAAAAGTAATAATGCCCTATAAGCTCTGCTCTTGGACCGTCAAACATCTTTGGAGGCAGGAGAAAGAATTCTTTTCCTGCGCTGCTGTGTGAATCCCAGACTCATGTGTGGGTGTTATATTCACTCTCTGTAGTCCCATCCTCCACTGTTTGATTCAAGGAACATTCCCGGCTGTATCCTTAGCTTCCCTGACCTGAGCCAGGGACTGAAGCTGGAGGACTCCCAGGGATTCCTTTCTCAAGCAGTGCAAGACAGACATAGCTCGTTTGACGGGACAGTGCATGGCTCGGGTGCAGACCGGGCTTCATCTCAGGAAGGTGGGAACTCTGTCCCTGGGGGCTCCACCGTTCTGTGCTGCGATCCCGTGCGGGCAGCCCCGAGAGGTGGAGGATGGGTGGCAGAAGCATGGGGTGGCTTCTGTCTCTCCAAACAGCAGAGAATAATGTTTGGATTTGTGATGTTTGCTCATGGCTCAATGGTGTCGCAGCTGGGGCTCCAACTTGGAAATTTTCAAGCAAAAGCAGTATGCTAGGTGCTTCTGGGTGTTAGCGCTTACGTATGCAGCAAATAATCTCCAGATCAGATACATCACAATAGCAAGCGTGTATTTTTACTGTTTTTTTTTTGTTGTTGTTGTTCATTTGTTGTAACAAAGATTTTTCGTAATCTCTTATAAATAGCCATTAGATAAAATAGAATTTACTGGATGAGTTTGTGGAAATGCCAAGCAATTAGGTTATGGGATTGTTTATGAGATGTATTATTAATGATAAATGCTAAAATAAAGGTCGGATTACCATCAGTCAAGGGGGAGTGGGCATGGAAGGGAGCTGGAGAGAGGAGAGAATGGATAAATGTCTCATATTAAGGTGGAATGTAAAGAAGTTACTGGTGATATTTTGTGTTAGTCTGGGACGTTGTGGATTACAGTTGGATATGCTGTTTGTCAGGGCTGTGACCACCTGAGAATCCAGAGAATGCTTCCGGATCCCAGTGTTGTGAATCCCCAAAGGCAGTGTTTACAGACCTGGGCAAAGGCAGCATCAGGAGAAATGTTTACTTGTAATTCAGCTTTGCTTAAAAATGAGGGTGTCAGGCCCTCTCCCTGAGCCAGAGTGTTTCTTTGCTGCATTGACCAAGTATTCTCTTTAGAGGGGAGTCGTCCATGCACCAACCTACCTGTGCTGCAGATCCCTTTACTGAAAGTCTGGCAGGGATGATGGTATTTCTGCTGGTAAGAGCTGTTTGAACAACCTAACCATGAGGCATGTGCCGGCTGCCTTTGAGGAAGTTACTAATGGGGTAGGTGGTCCTGCCAGAACTACATGCGCTGTATCCAGTGGTCAAAGAGCAACCTTGAGTGTCGGGCATCCTCTTCCTCCTCATTTAACACAGGGTCTCTGGTCTCTCAGCAGCCAGGCCTTTGTGTTGGCTGTCATTCTGGCATTTTACCATGTAGGAGTGGTGGGTTCTGGGAATCCAAAGTCAGTCCCCCCACCCTGTTTTGGCAAGCCCCGTTCTGCATTGAGCTGTCTCCCTGACTCCCAACTTGTAAATCTAAGACTATGACGATTTTTGTCTGCAGTCAATGGCTGCTAATTAGAATTTGACAGCTTTTTTGAAAAGGTTGTCTTTTTTCTGAAGCAGAGCTTGCATGGCATTCTAAAAGCTTTGAAAATTGTATGATATATTAATAAATTGTGCTCAGAAACCATGCAGTCCAATTTGAAGACTTTCAGATCTTTCTATTGCTCTATGTTCACTCTGACAAAACCACTTTCTGTGATTTCCAATTTGCCTTGTATTACTAGATTTGTTGAGTTTAGCCCTTTCCTATTATGCAAGTGATTCTGACTCCTGTGGATGGTGAGTGATACTTGTTAGAATTACTGTAAAACTTGCGATTCTAGGTTGGCCAATTATTTTACTATCTTGCTTCATTTTCTTCAAAAATTTGATTGAATGTCTTGTAACTTAATACACAAAATAAACTTTCTTAGAAAAGTTTTGAATTGATAACTTCTCATAATGATTAGTTTTAGATTATAACAGCTTTCCACCTAATCACTGGACAGTGTAATGTGTTTTTCCATTTCAAGTAAATGCTGAGGAAACAGGTTTTATTCTGTCAGTTTCTCCAGTGGCTTTGTTTGACTTTAAATATAGATTTCAGAAGTGTTAACTACGAAATGAGTAACGGAAACCAGCCTTGTTGGTCATTAATTGGAACTTACTGTTCTGTGACTTGTTATTAATAAGTCTGCTAATCCCTGTTTCAAAGCAGATGTGATCTAGAAATCTCTCGCACTCGTGGGACTGGTGTTCATGTGGTATGCAGGCTGAAGAGAGAGATGGCTCTGGGTCTGAAAGAGGTGCAGGGTTGACTAGACCACTGGGGTCTGGAAAACGTTTTCATTTGCTTTTCTCCCTGAATCTGTATTTATTTCTTGGGCCAAGGAAGACTATGGACAAAGTATCTCAGCCGGAAGAGTCAGGTCTTTGGTGATGTCTTCTGCTGCCGGCGGGTGTCTGAGACGTTGTACTGTAGGAATTGCCTCAAGTTCCCCTGCAAGTGCAGCTTCTAGGGTTCTGAATGCCAATGAGGTTGGCCCTGGGCTGAGCAGGTGACAGCTGTGAGAGACACAGCTCATTTGCTTCTGCCCTCCTTCAGAGAGCAGTGGCCCTTCCTCTTCGAAGGCTAGATCTTGTTTCTTTTCCCCTTTGTCTTTACTTACTCCTTTCACTTCATTTTCTGTCTCTTTTTCTTACTGGAACATTATATTTGTTTCCTGTGAGCCTGTGAGCACCAGATTTTAGTGATTCCTTTTTCCATAGTCCTCTGGCTATTAGACTTGGTATTTATCTACCCCACCCCGTAATTTTTTTTAAGCTGAGCATTTCTGGGATATACTGCAGTGATTATTAATTTTGTTCCTTTTGGAACCTATAAAAGTGTGGACCTAGTGTTCCGTTTTAACTGCCCCAAACATTTGAATGACCTGTTGAATAACTGTTTTTATTAAAGCCTCCTTTCTCCTCACATCCTCAGAGAGCCCTTGTGGAAGTGTACACCAAGGCAAGCAGCTGAGCCACCAACATTACAGTACTTAGAGGTTCCAAGGAGACCTCTAATTGGAGAATTCTTCCACATTCGCGAATGCCACCAAGTTTTTAAAATCATTAGTAAAATGGGGATAGTTTCAAATAGAAACATTTTGCAGTATAAATGTCAGCTATTTTTGCTGAGACATCATTAGGGCAGTTCTTTGTAAGTTCCATTGTACGTTAAGAATTCACATTTTACTTTTTAACATTTTTAAATAGTGTGAGATATAACATGCTAAATTTTTTATCCCTATGAAATTTTCTAGATGTTATCAGGAGCAGCTAATTAACTTTGATATGGTTCTGTTAACTATTTAAGAGCCATCATTCGAATTTCATCCCTCACTATGCCAATGTCTCCTTTACTCGATGAGTTGCAAACAAGAAGCAACATTGCTTGTTGCGCGTGTGTATTTCTTCCTGGGGGTGTCTACTCTCTCCTTTGTCATGTTCTTGGCATCAATGAAGAATGCAGGCGGCTATTGTGGAGAACATCTGTCGTATTGGTTTTCTCATGCCTGAGATCAGGTTGTGCTTTTGGACCAGAGGACCACAGTGCTCTGCCCATCTCAGCACAAGGAAAGGGAAGTGTGCTTGGTTAGTGCTTGTCGGCTGGTGGTAAGTTCAGTTCCTCATTGAGGTTTGCCTGGCTCTCTCAGTCTAGAGTTGCTCATTTCCCTTTTGTACTAAGCAAGCATCATGTAACCAGGCACTCTGAGACTGAACAAAGAAGCAGTTTTTGTTTTTAATTTTCCAAAATATTTTTTAAGTAAAAGGAGAGAGTCACCAGTGACTAGAAAATATCATGACAGAGTGGAAGAGAAATCATATTTCCTCCAAAAACAATAATAAAAATAACAGATGTCTTTCTGTC
The DNA here is from genome assembly GCF_903992535.2 of Arvicola amphibius. Classification (NCBI taxonomy): domain Eukaryota; kingdom Metazoa; phylum Chordata; class Mammalia; order Rodentia; family Cricetidae; genus Arvicola; species Arvicola amphibius. Next base: position 5,898,824 of record NC_052047.1, on the reverse strand, counting down.
AATGTATTTGCAAATTGAAGAGAACTCAGCTTGGAAGTTCTTAATTAAACCATTATACCAATTGGATTTGGTTTTTTCTCCCAACATGATCAGCTTTTATAAAATCATACTTGCACCCATGAATTTTAGTGCTCATGCATCATTCTTTCCTGGATCACCTGTTATTATCTGGTTGCCAAACAATCACATGGTTCATTGTTCTTCCTACATCTGATGGACGTTCTTCCTTAAACTGGACTCTTCCACCATCCGGCACTGGCTTACACAATCTACTGTAATTACACTTGGTATACATCTTATTGCTCAGGTTGTCAACATTTGATGACTTATGGCCTCTTGAAGTTGTCTCCTGTGTCCTTTTCTTATATCTCCATAATTTCTAGAATACTTCTTACTTTCTAATGCTATGGAATATTCCGGGCTCTTCTTACACTTCTTTTTAACACAGTACTGAATCAAATTTTTTCTAAAGCAACTAAATTTCTTTTACTAAATTTTGGTATTTAGAAACCTAGATCTAGGGCTAGCAACATGGCTCAGAAGCTTGCTGCCACGCTGTCAAGCATGACCTGAGTTTGATTCCCAGGACCCACACCACACGGTAAAAGGAGAGAACTAACTTCCAAAGATCTTTATGTGCAAGCATGTCTACAGACACACATGCACACACACTAAATGTAAATTTAAGAACATAAAATATGAGTTTTATATATGGCTATTCATAAAATAACATATTTTATTTCTTCCTGCAATGTATTTACTTATTTTCTTAAATGTTTGACAGAAATAAAATCTCAATTGCTAAATAGAGTATAAGATTTATACTTACACCCAAAGCCAAAGCATTTTATATGTTTTTTTTCTTAGACTATTAAACCAAGTTCTTCAATTGTAAAGTTACTATTCTCATGAAAAGCTTTGGCCAATGAATAACATGATGGTGTCATCTTGACCTGTGTATTTGCATACCTGAACAAGTCATCTACAAGCCAAAACTTCTTGTCAACAGACCAATTTTGGTAACTTATTTGTTAAAATATGAAAGCAAAGCCCTATGTTTGTCCTGTGTTTTCAGACTATTGTAGAATCCGGGTAAGAATGCTGCCTACTTAGAAAGTATAAAACCTCACAGAAACTGCACAGGACTCTGCTTGAAAAGCTCAGTTGATTATTTATAAAGATTTTTTTAATAATTTGCTTAAAATACTATAACTAATAGTGAGCTGATACTTTCTCAAACCTCCATTTATCGCTCACTCTCACTGGCTTGGGTTAGACTCCAACTTCTCCTACATCGTGTTCCCAGTTGTTTCCTTTAAGTCAGCAGTGAGAACTCAGTCAGTCTCGGGTTGTAGGGTGGGAGTTGTGGACTGCTTCATTTGCTCACTCTTTATTTATACTGTGACTAAAAATATATTTGAACCAATCTTATCTCAAGAGACAAGGGGAAGCCTTTTCTGTCACTATATCTGCTGTCATTACAGGGATGCTCCACAGGCATTTGATAAAGGAGCTAAATAAATGAGTTCCAAATAAGCAATACTTGACCAGGGCCCTGGGTCATTTGTTGATTCACAAACCTGAATGAGGACTATTGAGGTACCATTAAAACTTAACAGTCAACCTCGTCACCCTAAGCTTCAAAACCAGGCAATTTGATAGGAATAGGAATCATAAATTTCACTCTTGTGTGGTACTCAAAGAAATTTGTTTCATTTTCTTTGAGAATGTGGCATTTTTACATTTTCTCTAAGTTGAACTTCATTCAACACTTAGTATGTTCTTTGTCTTTGGGAAATTGTGTGTTAAATTCCTTCAGCTCACAGTAGGCTCTCAGTGGAGGGCTCATATTGTGTGTTAAATTCCTACAGCACACAGTAGGCTCTCGGTGGATGGCTCACACTGTGTGTTAAATTCCTACAGCACACAGTAGGCTCTCAGTAGACAGTTCACATTGTGTGTCAGTGCCGTGCACCGCGCCCCGTGTCTGCATTCGGTGCGCTGGCACACAGTTCGCGAGATTCGGGCAAGGGGCAGGAAGTTAAAATACACAAAGACTCACACAGACAGAGAGACAATGACATGGGTCATCCTTGAATTCCCCAAGAATGCCCCCTTTATTGTGTTCAGGGGCAGATTATATAGAGATAGCCACGCCCCAGCAAACCCACCAGAAACCACTCTCTTGCCATCAGGAACTCCTGAAGGTCTCGTGCTCAGAGCAGCTGTAGGCACTCAGATCAGGGGATTACAAGAAATTCAGGATCTGGGGGTCTCACTGCTCCCAACATGTCAGATTCCTTCAGCGCACAGTAGGCTCTCAGTAGACAGTTCACATTGTGTGTCGGATTCCTTCAGCACACAGTAGGCTCTCAGTAGACAGTTCACATTGTGTGTCAGATTCCTTCAGCGCACAGTAGGCTCTTGGTGGAGGCTCACATTGCAGTCTTCACCCACTTTTACATTCTCATCAAAGTGCTTGATTTCTGCTGGCCTTAATTTTTTCTTCTAGAAATTATCAAAATATCATAGTCTTATGTGATTATTATAGTTTTTGAGTGGATGGGATATGATTGGGAAATGCCTGGCATATAGAAAGCATTCCTGAGACATCATCACTTCTGAGTTGTTCCTTGTGGATCCAGCCTTAGTTTGGATTCCATCATTGTTCTTACGTATTCTAGACCACTGGATGCATGTGTATTCAGCCATGGGGGCTCAATAAAGAGTAGAGCCAATTACCCTTACCTTACAAAGGGATTGGGATAGATGCCTTAATTTCCTAGGTTATGGTGACATCAAAATAACAACCTCCCCTGGTATGGGTGAGTGTGTGTGTGTGTATGTGTGGTATGTGTGTTTGTGCGTGTGATTGTTGTACTGAGAACTCAACCAGGTTTTCACACATGCTAGACATGTGCTTTACCAGTGAACTATACTCTCAGCCTGGGGAATTACCCTTTAAAGAATAAGGATATATATATATATATATATATATATATATATATATATATATATATAATTTTTTACCAGCTTACTTTCTGTAATATTGGTTTATGTCTCATACAGGAACTAACAAGTCTTCCTCCAAGTTTCTATAACTGAATACAAGTTAAAACCTCACAAAAAGCCCCAGATCAGAAATGACTTAAGCCAGAAATAAACTTGCAAGCTGCCAACCCTTCTGTCTTTCTGAAGGACATGACTTACACATCCCAGGAATCCCCAGCTCCTCACTTCCTTCTTCTTTCCCTTCTTAGTTGAGTGACTGGGTAAAGAGCCAAGGGAGAAGAGGGCACAAAAATATCGAAAGCACAAGAGCAGTTTAAGCCTGGTTAAGATTAAGTACAGCAAAAGCCTGCTTCATAACTAGTCACTGTCAGACAGGTGAGGTGGACCCCTGGTAGCATGTATCCTCTTAATCTTGTTTCGGGGTTCAGTGTGGAAAGTGTTTTCTGACGCTTGGGTAGAGGAAAAGGAGGTGTGATAGTGGCTTCCTTGGGGGTCTTTCCCCAGCTTTAGTTATGAGTACTGCATGATTTTGTTTCTGTAATGAATGTTGGTCATTTAGTACAGCCCTTACACTAAGCAAATTTGAATCTCAATTTGACTTGTTAGATTTTGACTCAAACAGGCATCGAGTTAGTTTACTATTAATCTTGTGAGATATTGGCTTTGATTAAGAAAACGAGCTTGCTTCTTTTAGGGCATGCCTTTTCCACTGCTAGTCATACTTAAGGATTACAAGGCTCTCTGTTCTTCTATGTTACTGCTGCTCGCTGAACAACATGCGCTATGGAAGGTGTGTGGCTATAGCTGCAGCCGTGGGCTGTTGTTTCAGGGAAGGCACCACGAGTGTGTAGCTACTGAGTGCTCATGAGAGATGCATGGGTATGGCACCGCTGTCCTTGGCCTGCAGGGATCTGGGATGTCTGTGCTGCAGGGGCTAACAGCTTGTGTGTATAACCATATTACAGAACTGTCCTCTGCAGACCTAGGGTCATGGGAGTACTGATGATTTGTGCACAGGAATCCTTGGTATGATGAGGCCAAAAGTGCTTGTTTGTTTACTTCCTGTAGCTAAGAACAAAGCGCTCCTCCTGTGATGAAGTGCATTTCAGTCTTTTACCTTCTGGATGCCTTACTTTCTCCATAAGCGCCAGGTCAAGTCATAACACGGAAGCTCCACAAAATGTTGATGGAAATGGTGACACAATACTATGAGGACTGGACGTAGGCTCTAAGCTATACTAAATTATAGTAAAATGTGCAATTTTAGATTCTTTATTTTCATGTGAGTTTTGCATATTCCTATCTGTAGATGCTAGCGTCCATGCTTTGATGACCCTCAAGATGCCTTTCAGAAAATTAGTATTGCCAAAATTATCTCTGGGTGACACGTTGCCCTTTCTGGGATGGGATCCACTAACCGGATACTAGGAAATGGCTGTGACTTTCATGGGTAATGAGTCAGAGACGTCCATTTGTGAGGTTTACACATGAACATGGCAGAAGCAAGACATTCCAGAGAGGGAACCCATTTGCCAAGAACAGGGTGAGATGAGATCGTTGGGAGGTATGAGGAACAGCTCAGAGTCTGGAATGGTGCTGAACATTGCTGCTGAGGAAGGCTGGAGATGTGACTCAACTTACTGAGCAACCACAGCAGAGGGCAAAGGAGGAGACTGGGAAAGACCCCAACCAACTGGGCTTCTTAGTCACAGGTGCTGGTGACTAAGTCCCCTCAGGCCCCAAGCATGCCAAGCCAAAGCATTCGATCACATATTCTGTGAAGCCAAAAATATGGTTTCATGCCTCAGCTCTGCCAAAGTCATATGTGTATTGTGGAAAATAACTTCTGTGTGTTTTAATTTTAACATGTGGGAAAGAGTAATTATTTTCAGAGATTTTTGTTAAGAATTATTGTAGAAAAGAAATATTATTTTTGCCATACTTTATAAATTCAAAGCATACTATTATCTTTCTGTCTGCTGTTACTGTCAAGCTTCAAGACGAGTATCTACAGAGCTGCTCCTTTTTGGTAAATCAGGAAATGCAGCCTCCTGTCTCCATCTCTGTGGGTTCACGGTTTTGTGTCTGTGGACACCATGGTTTTACAGATTTTGTGTATTCCTTGGTTTCTGAGCATCTTTCCACCTTTAGTTTGCGATAAATGAAGGAAGGGCAGATATGATGTGGTTGCCTTTCCTTTTCTCTTAAGCAAGCGAATGAAGAGTGTTCCATACTTGTCCAAGTGAAACAGTACACAAACCAGGACACGGGCTACCACTTTCCTTTTCCTCAGTGACAGACATGGAGATGTGGGAGGAAACAAAATGTTTGTTTACAGAGCTGATGCTAATGTGTCAAAGGTAACTGTTATCTTGAATGTGCCCAGCTACCTACTGTAGGAGAAGTAAGGACACAGTGAAATAATTGGCACTTGTGTCCCTGGGTTGGCTCTTAAGACATGGATTTGAACCATGGTGAGCAGGAACAGGCCACACTCATGTGTGATAGGCACCTTTTCCCTTGCTCTCTCAGCTCAGTTGTAGGAAATAGCACTGGTGGTTTTGGCCGTTATTTCCTCTGGGACCTGCTTGTTTTGTTCTTCTAAACCTGTGTGCTATGTTAGCAGTAAAAGTAGGAAAACCCAGAACAGAATGAATCTTGCTTCCAGAACCTTCCTTCCACTCAACCCCCTGCCCGGCAGCCCCTGAGGGTTAGCTGGTCTTTCCTCCAAGTGGGGATCACTGGGAAAGTTACCCCACTGTTACCATTGTCATTCCATAGTAACGGAAAAGGAAAATCTCCTCCCTTAGTACCCAGAGAAGATCTAAAATATTTCGAAATAAGTTCCCGGGATCTATGTTCCAACAATTCCAGTACATCTTCTATAAGCTACATTTCAAAAATATTCACTAAAACCCCAACACCTGCTGCTATCTGTCTATAAACCAAGATGCAGCTACTCATAACAAAAAGAAATCTTTGACATTTCCCCAAAGAGAGGGGGATCTGGAGAGATGGCTCAGCGGTTAAGAGCACTGGCTGCTCTTCCATAGGAACAGGGTTCTTCCATAGGAATGGGGTTCAGTTCCCAGCACCCTCATGGCAGTGCCACTGTCTAACTGCAGGATCTGACACCTTCACACAGATACAAATGCAGGCTAAACACCAATGTCATAAAATAAGTAGAGATTTTTTTTTTAAAAAGGAACCTCTGAAAGCAAGGGAGCAATCACTGGGAACTTATTAACTAAAAAATACTAACAGATGTTGATTTATTTTCTTTTATTGCATCAGAATGCTTGTACTATCACTGCAGTGAATTCAAGCCAATCATGATCTCAGAGAAGGGAAGTCTTGTGTTGTCCTCTTCCTTCCTTCCTGTTGCACTCATGTGGTGTGACATTACTTCTGGGAAACATGAGGAAGTCTTTCACAGATCAAAGTAGTGATATCACCAAAATGTGACGTGGCGAACCAATGAGTTTGTTGCAGTCACTGAAGGGATATGAGTGTTACTTACAGGAGCATGGGTGAAGCAAAGGCAGCTGTGTCAATGAAAGCCCACCCCGTACGGGTGATGTCTCGTGAAGGAGGGACCCCTAAGCTCTGCAGTCAGCAGCACAGGTGTCAATCTCCCTTCAGCACTTCCTAGGTCTTGAGCAGCTTCCTTCCCAGATGGCATGGTTCAGTAGAAAAAATGGTTCTACAATACCCCGCAGTTCCCAGGACCTGGTCAGTGCATCCCTAGACATTGCTGTTCCAGAGGACGGTGTCACCTGTCAGTACTTGGTTTTTGCTGAAATCCCTCACCACTGGTCAAATGGTGTTGGTTCAGTCTTAATAAACCATGATGTGTTAGTTAGGTGTGGTCAGCTCGACGCACGCTAGAATTCTCTGTAAAAAGGGGGGCTCAACTGAGAAAATCCCACCATTAGACTGGCCTGAAGGCATGTCTACGGGATCATTGTGTTGATTAATGACTGGCATGGGAGGACACATCCCCCTGCAGTGCTGGTCTGGATCGAGCCATTTTCCCCCAGTTGCTTCTTCGTTGTCTCTCCCAGCAGCAGAGAAGTGAATGGTGGCTTTCATCACCCTTTTCCCCAATGCAAGTATCTGGCCCAGTGGCCTCCTGCTGTTGCCTGACACATGCAGGCTCATGGAAGTTGGTCTTTCCCTGTCTTCTCCTGTGGACCTTCCTCGGCATGGCCACTCCTCTTCTGCCCTTGTCAGGACTTGTTTGCTCTCAGGCTGCCGTCCTCAACTTTGTCCCTGTGAAACAAGCCACCCCATGGTCTGAGGTTTTAGAGGAATTCCTTGCTGTACATTAGTTGTTTCTAGAGTCCTGCTTTCCAATCCAGCTGCTGTGTGACTTAGGTGGGCCTTTTCTTCTGACAACCCCAATGAACTTGGAAATGTCAGTAGATTACAGATGTGTTTAGTCTACTGAACCACATCACTTACCTTACAGTAGAGTGGAGTAGCCTCCTGGTGTGATCACATGGCTTCTGGCATGCTGACGCCCATTGCCCAGTTCCACAACAGACTGTCACACAGCACTGTCACCAACCTCAGAAGAGATTACAATTCAAAGTGCTTCCCATTGAATGTTTATTTATTTATTTTGCACCATCATTCCTTGAAAACACCTTTTTAAAAAATATATAATACTTAGCTTTAATAAAGGAAAGAAAAAGGAACTTACAAAAGCCAAGGTTCCAGTGAGGAGCCCAGGAAAACAAAGAGGGCAAACAAAAGCACATGGATGTTTTTAAAGGTATTCGGAGCCCCGGAGGGGTCAAGCCCCTCCGACAAAGAGATTGGTTAGCTCCCCCATCAGGTGGGCCCCACTGACTCCTCTCTCCAGGAGCCACTGTCTCCCTGCCCCAGATCCTTGTTGGTACCAATTCAGTTGTCTGTTTGGGAACCTGGCATTTTTGCCTGAAAGAAGCAAAATATAACCAGAGGATGAGGGCAGCAAGCAGAGGAGGAGGAGGAGCAGCTGATCCCCAAAAGAGTCTCTTCACCTCAACAGGAGAAAATCTAACTTCTTCTTAGCCATCATTTCATAAATTAGTAATTTTTAAAAATCATAATTCAAAGAATTTGATATTACAAGAAAGTTTAAGTTTGAAAAAGGCAAATAAATCAGTTAAGCAAGAGTATGGTGGTTCAAAGGCACGTTACAAAGAATTGGAAAGACTGGCCTTTTTCTGGGGAGCTTTGTGGAAAATATATGAGAAGATTCCATGCCAAGAAAGGGTAACATCATATCACGTGAGTAAAGAGCACAGAGCAGGGTCATAGGAAGAGCACATCTGTGGACTTCCATATCTCCAGGAGCTGTGCAGAGGGTGGGCATCTGACTCCAGAACTCGGGCCTGGTTACCCCCGTGGGCAGAGTGAAGGAGGTACCTTGTGTGGTTTCTGTCCCTCTGGATTCTGATGTGTGAGGTGTGCCTTGTACTGTCTAATGAACTATACAGAGAAATGCCTATATTTTGAAGATGTATAAAACGGACAATTGTTTACAAGAAAACACCTTTTTTGAGACAGTGTTCCACACCAAGGCTGGTGTCCAACTGGAACGAACCCTTTGTCTTAGCCTGCTCGGCCCTAGGACTGTCTTAAGCTGAGGTGTTGTAAGTAGTGCTTGCTCCCATTCCTAACATCCCAGCCAAAACTTTCTAATAAAGCAATCGATTTAGAATTTTAAAACCATAATTTAAGAAAAGTGAATATTTAGATTATGAAATGATAGGCACACCCATATATACAACACACCACAGAAGCAAAATTCAGTATATTAAACACATAAACATTTCCTACTATGGAAATATGAGGTAGTATCTGGAGAGCATGTCTCTCTGGAGAGCCCTTTAATCAGCCTTTAAATGTTCTCAGGCCACTTTATAAACATGGCAGCATTTTTATTCCTAAAACCTGGTGTAGTCTGACTTGGGTATATTCATTTAATACACCTGATTGTCATTTTTTGCATGTGTATGGCATTATGTACAGTTTTGTGTGTGTGTGTGTGTGTGTGTGTGTGTGTGATTTACATGTGTGTGCATGTGAATCCCGGAAGCTGACTTGGAGTGTCTTCTTCTTTACACGTCACCTGTTGAGGCATGGTCTCTCATTCAGCAGAGTTATTCTGTTTGTGCTACTCAGATCTACCATGACTGCATCGCTTTTACATGGGTGCTGTGGATCTGAACTCAAGTCTTCATATTTATTCCACAAATGCCTTATATACTGAGCCATCTCCCCTGCTCTGCTTTCTTCCTTTGTTTGCCTGTCTGTTCTCTTGATCCCTGTCCCATCTGCTGTCTCCCTCTCTTCCTTTCCTGCCCCTTCCACTTCTTTTCCCACCTCTTCTCCTCTCTCTGCTCTCAGTTTCCTTCCTCCCCATCCTTCTTACTGCAATCTAAAAAAAAAAAAAATCACTTCCAAAACAAGTATTCGATATATTCTTTATCTTTATGTGTGTGTGCCTTGTCTTTGTGTGTGTGTGTGCATGTGTGTGCCTATTCATGTGTGTGCTAGTTGGTGCACATGCATGTGTATGTACATGAATGTGGCAGCCAGAGGGCAAACTGTGGTGTTGTTAACCAGATTCCAGCTACCTTTTTCTCTGAAGTAGTGTCTCTTATTGGCATCACCAAGTAGGCTAGGCTGCTGTCCAAGCCCCAAGGATCTTCCTGTCCCCACTGTGCTGGCATTATAAGGGTGTACCACCACCCCCAGCTTTTTGCTTGAGGTTCTTGTGTTTGCAAGATGAGCACTTTGCTGAGTAACCTCCTCCAGCTCTCTGTCACTTCTGAGTGTCCCCTTTTTCTTCTAGTTCTTCCCTTTGATGGACAGTTAGTGTCTAGAAAATGCTGGCTCCCTTGCGACTGTGTATCGTGTAGACTAGTGGCATCTGGCAGTCCTATGGCTAGCCTGCTTTGTCTAGGTGAGTTTCTAAAGTTCATAGATTCAGGTGGGAACAGTTTCCAGCTACCCACAGCATAGACATCCTTTTGAACATGGGAATTGCTTCAGGGATCAGTTCAGGTGGGAACAGTTTCCAGCTACCCACAACACAGACATCCTTTTGGATATGGAAATTGCTTCAGGGTGCTCATTGTTGGACTCTATTTAAAAGGGTAAAGTTGTTTTATTTTATAAAATACTTAAAAATAATTATAAAATGAATTACCATAACAGGCAGAATAAGAGAATTTTTACTTTAAAACATTTATGTAATAAGTCCTCCTGTAACTAGAATGTAATACATTGGAAAACTCCATTTTGCATGTAACCAAATGTTTCTTTAATAATCCAAGAGTGGACAGGAAGCAACCTATTCTGGATTCTTAGAGTTAGATGCTGTGTGAGCTTCCCAGGGTTACTGTAAGAAAGGATTACACAAAACAGGGTTTTGAAGATCTGGAAACTGACTGCCTCATTCTGGAGTTTAAAATCATGGCATAGGGGGGTCCCCCCTCTCTGTGAAGTCTGCAGCGGCATCCTTGCTCGCCCCCTTCCCCCTTTGCTTCTGCTGGCTGGTTAGCCATGTTTGAGATTCTTGGACCTGGAGTCACATAGCTCCAGTCTCCGCCTCTGTCTTTATGTGGAATTCTTCCTGCCCCGTCTTCTGTCTTCTCACGACTGCCTCATAAGATCATCGGCCATATTGAATAGGAAAGTGGTCTACCTCACTGTGGCCTCACCATAACTAATTATATAAGAAACAACTGTTTCCAAGGAAGATCGCATCCTGAGGTTGCAGGGCTTATGGCTTCAGTGTTTTGATTTTATCAGGGAATGCATTTATACCAAAACAGGTAGTTTGTATTTGATTCTCATTTTCTCCACCGTGTAGTTGCATGACCGATGGGAAATGACCTAAACTCACTGGAACCTCAGTATCAACTGTATGTTGATAACTGATTTCTGCCTCCTGCACAGTAAAAATTAAATGAGATGCTGTGTAGCAGAACACCTAGCACATAGTCAGTCCATGTATATATTAGCTGTTGTTTGTGACTGTTCGGGTTGTTATTCTTATTCCTGTTGTGGTTGTTGCAGGAACCTAAGCTCAGTGTTTGGCTCATTACAGGTGCTCAGTATATTTCTAATTTCATTTACTGGGGGTTCTTGTACTGTTTGTGGGTGGGTACTGACAGTTCTCCACAGAGTTGGAATGTAGTTACTCTGTTTTACTAATGGGTTAACAGCTGAATAGTAAGGAATATTTAATGTATCAAACTTTAGTAACTTGTTGGTAATTCCAGTAAAAACTCATTGGTTGATTAGATTGGATTTTGGTGCAATCCTTACTTCAGCCTGTAGCGAGCTCCCGTTCTGTAGTGAACGTAGTGTAGTGTTACGTGGGTGCGAGCATCTCCCCAGGAAAGTCTCTCTCTCTCTCTCTCTCTCTCTCTCTCTCTCTCTCTCTCTCTCTCTCTCTCTCTCTCTCTCTCTCTCTCTCTCTCTAATAGCGGTGTTGTGGGGCATAGTTAGGAGACTGCATTAAAATTTGGAGACAATGATTTCTGCTCAGACGTCTGGCCTGAAGCTCCTTCTTGAGATCCTGCCCTGACTCCCTTCACTGACAGATTGTGGCCTGAAAGTGTACGCCCAATAAGCGCTTTCCTCGCCCAGATTTGTTTCAGGGTTTTGTCTCAGCAATAGAAAAGCAAACCAGGGCAGAGAGTGTGAACGCATGCTTGTGTCTATGGTTTTTACTTTTAGATGCATTTTCTCTTCCACCCTTCACATTCCCTGTGGCTGAGCAGTCGCTAACCCTGCTGTTTGTGCCCTGTGTTTCAGGCAAGAGACCTGTCACAACAGGGTCGCAGCGTATGCATGTGTCCCTTCTGTGATGATGATGATTGTTCTTGGATATTCCTCTAACATCTCTGGCAGTGATCTGCTTGACCACATTCCCGCTGGTCTCTGTGGAATGGCCAGGTGAAGCATAGATCCCGAAGCTTGCATTCTGCTGCGAGGACGCCAGTTCCCCCTTTTAGCATAGCGCTGTGAGGAGTGTATGACTTGTCCTCTTGTTGGCGTTCTTCCTTACTGCAGTGCTCATTTCTCTGCTCTCAGTAAACAGTCTTAACTGCAGCAGTTTCATTAGGGACGATCGAGAGATCGCAGAGATGGTCCCTGCAGGAGTTTACTTTTCTCTTCCAGTTCCTGGCCCACCCAGTGACTGCTCAAATCAGGAGTGGAGAGAAGAGAGCTGGCTGTGGAGGGAGAAGGCATCCTCTCTCACACTCCCTGACAGTCTTGCATTAAACACATCCAAAGTTGCTCAGCAATCTCCTCCCCACCTAAGCTCCCCAGCTCCTCCAGGCTGTCTGCATCAGCTGTTCTCTTGAATGAGTAAAAACATAGGCACTACTTCAAAATTTGAAATAGAAGTGGTGCAGGCTCTGTCTTGGTTTGGATGCTCCCAAGAACAGACCCTGAAACAAAGATCTGAGTGAGGGTTGGTGACCCAAGGAAGCAGGGTTAGGAGAGGTGAAGCCAACTAGGGAAGGGCTAGGTACCAGGTAAGAGTGCTTATGGTACAGGACACTGCTCAGGGTAGCTGGGGCGGCACCCTTCTGGGGACCCTGTGGGGTGAGACAGATAATTCCTCATAGTTAAAGCTGGAGCCTAAAGACTTCCCCTGCAACACATTCTTCGTCTACGTTCCTGTGACCCAGAGTTCTCTCAGAGGCTGTTTTCCTTTTCATCTTTTTACATTTAACTTGATTTTCTGAATAGTATATCATTTATTTTGTTAAAAACATTTTGTTAAAGGCCATGTAAATAGGTGCACTAAATAAACTCCTTTCTCTGTCATCTCTCTGACACCAGAAGAATCCCTCTTTCAATTTATATAGGCAGATGTTCTTCTTTTTTTAAATCTTTTTTATCCTTCTCATATATATTGCATCCTGACCACATTTCCTTCCCCCACCTTCTCTCTCCCCCATATCAACTCCCCACTGCATCTTCCCTCAGAAAAGAGAAGTTTCCCAGGGACATCAACGAAACATAGCATAATATGCTACAATAATACCAGGCACAAACTATAATACCATGGCTGGACGAGGTGACCCAGTAGGAGGAAAAGGGTCCTGCAAACAGGCAAAAGAGTCAGAGACAGCTCCTGCTCCCACTGTTAGGAGTTCCACAAGAAGACCAAGACACTCAGCCCTAGCATGCATGCAGAGGATCTAGGTCAGACTCCTCCAGGCTCCCTTTGATCTCTGTGAACTCGCATGAGTCACGGTCAGTTGATTCCATAGACTGTGTTCTCATGATGTCCCTGTCCCCTCTGGTTCCTCTGGTACTTCCTCCCCATCCTCTTCAGAACTCCACTTAATATTTGGCTGTGGGACTCCCACATCTTCTATCGGTTGATGGGTAAAGTCTCTCTGGTTTCTTTTATGGCTCGGTCCTACTCTGCAGGCAGGAGAAGCTGTAGGTCGAAGGTTTTGTGGCTGTGCTGGTGTCTCAATCCCAATAGCCAGGCTTTGCCTGGTTACAGAAGATGGCCAGTTCAGGCTCTGTGCCCCTCATTACTGGGAGTCTTTTCTAGGATTACTCTCATAGATTCCATTGCACTAGATTTCTATCCTGCTCCCCAAATGCTCCCGATTCCAGTCATTTCTCCCATTATCCAACTTGATTCCTCCTGTTCCTAACCCATACATCCCAGTTCACCCTCAGAATCTATTCTATTTCCCCTTCCCTTTGGATTTTAAAAAATAAACTAAGCTTTATCTGTAGGTGCTTGCACGCGCGTGCACACACGCGCACACACACACATGCACACGCACTCTCTGTGAGAGAACCACAAAAGGTGAGATAGTGTACACAGACATTTCTGTGCCTCTCCCTTTCCAGTCAACAGTGTGCCCTGATAGCACCCACCCGATGTTATTAACACACTTTCTTGTTCTCTTGTAGCATCAAATGATTGTGTGTGAGACAGAGTGTAGTTTGCCATTCTCCAGTGGATGAGCATTTAGCTTGTGTCTGTATATTGTTACTACAACAGCACTCGGGAGGCAGAGGCAGGCGGATCTCTGTGAGTTTGAGGCCAGCCTGGTCTACAAGAGCTAGTTCCAGGACAGGCTCCAAAGCTACAGAGAAACCCTGTCTCATAAAACAAAAACTTAAAAAAAATTCAAGGAATAACAGTGAATATATATTATCACATACCTTTAAAGACAAACTTTCAAGGTAAAATTCAAGAAATTATATTGCTTTGTCGAATAGCCACATCGTTTTTCAGTAAAGGCAGATTCATACACATGGCTCTGTAATACTGCATACCACCTCCATCATGAAGGTGTTTTTCCAACCCTGCCCACAGAGAATGCTGTGAAACATGAGCATTTTTTCCTGTCTAACCTGTGTTCTTATAGTTTTGATCTCTCTTATTTTAAGAATTCCAGTTTTTACTTATATTTAAGGGCTAGGAGTTTGTATATCTTTTATAAACACCATATTTTGTCAATTATTTCTGTTGGGTTTTTGATTCTTGGATAGTTAAGTGTCTATGTATCACACAAGAATATTTAGTCCCATGTTTTCAGGAATTATTGAAGATATTTTCTCTCTCATTATGCTATTACTTTGTTTTTATTTAGCGTGTAGAAGTCTTTCCCCACTCCCTAAGTTTGTGATATTGAATTTATTACACTTATGCTGGATCTGGACTATATAAATGATGATTAGAAAAAGTCTTGGTGTCTATGTTTGCTTTCGAAGTTTTACAATTCCATTTAGAATATTAATTATCCTGCTTGCTTTATTGGAGTTTGTTCTGGTGTATGGTATAAAGTATGGATCTACATCGAAGCTTCCCAAATGGCTGTTCTGCCTCTTAACTGAAATTTTGTGATTTATGACAGCATTTTTGTTAGTAACAGGCTTCACAGCTTTGGCTCTTCCGGAATTTTCCTTTCTCGTTAGGTGTTGTTCTCTCTGCCTACTCCTGCGTTCCCAGATCACTGTCTTAAACGTGTCAGTTTCGTGTTTTGAGGCCGAGCTCGGAGGGTTAGGTCATTCACCGCTACACAACTGCATCTGGCCCCAGGAAAGATTTTCCCCATCTTCCCTTGCTTGCAGCCAGCCGGGTTTTCTTCCCCAATCTCCACAACACATACGTTACCCATTCTGCCTGTGCAGATATCTGCAGATTTGCTGATTGGTTTATCATCTGGGGGCATTTTCATACTGAACAACCAATTTACTTATTTTTACTAAATAAAATAACAGATGTGACTGTTTAAAATGCCTAAACCTGTTTTGGTCTTCTCATTCACAGGTAATTTCTATATCTATGACTTTCTTTCTGTGTCAGTTTAATTTAGTGTTTTCAGCAGTTTACAAGAACTTGAACATAAAATCCTTTATCAATACCATCTTTGTCATTTTTCCCAATTTACCAAATTGTTCTGTCTCTCTGTTTCTCTGTCTCTCTGTCTCTCCGTCTCTCTGTCTCTGTCTCTCTCTCTCTTAGAAAAACTATGACTATATTTTTTATTAATTTTTTAGTTCTTTGTAAAATAATTTAGTATTTACAGGCTTCATATGTGTTCATAAGTGATGAATACGCTTCGTTCAAAACACAGGAAAATTCCCATTTACCTGATGAGTTTCTCCCCTCATGGCTTTGAAGGCAGAGGAACAGCACAGATAGGCACAACAGCAGCTTGAGGAAGTGTAAGTTCATAAGGGACAAGTCTTTCAGAAAACGTCACACAGAAATCTCAAAGGTAGGCAATCTAAGGCTGTAGAAAGTACAACCAACTCCCTCCCATGCCAAAAACTCTCTAATGTCCCTCAGCAGCAACTACAGCATTATCATGAAAACATTAAATGATGTTCAGAAAATCATGAGGAAAAAGCACATAAAAATGTATTTTTAGAGGTGTTTCTAACTCAGATAGTTACATATGAAAAGGACTAATTGGAGCTCAGAGCTATAAAATCCTTCACTAACTGGAAGAATTGACCACAAAGAGTTGCTTGTTCCCTGGCGTTTCCCAGCAATGTGACACTTCATGAAATTATTTGTTACCTGTTTTATATGGCTTTCCAGATGATAAAGTCTTTGGGAACAGTACCCATGATTTATTTCCCAGTTCCTTCATTGCCTTGTATTAAAAGCACTGAATGCTCACTGGGTACCATTATTCTCCATATTTGCTTTTAATTCATGATCTGATCTAAGAGAGGAAGAAAAGGATCAGAGGAAAAGAAGGTGTTAGTGGGGCTGATTTTGACCCTGGGGTAGTCTGGCTGGTCTGTATAGCTAACTGCCTGTCATAGTGACTTTCATGGCGTCATATCTCGACAGAGTTCCCTGTCAGATAAATGGGCAAACAAATGACCCTATATTTCTTCTTATGAATGGCAGCTTGGGGAGCAGGCAATATAGTTTATAATTTTGTAGGAGGGATGAGTTTTATTGCACATAAGATTTCAGTGAAATTGTGGAATTCATTACTTTAGCAGTTTGCTCAGATAAACTCCATTCAGTAACTTACAAAGCAGCAGCTTACTTCTTCCGGGGTCATAATGTATTTGTTACTAGGGGAAATATAGTCTGTATAGTGGATTGCTGTGGACTAGTTCTCTCGTCGGTGTTACATGGTCCTTTACCCCTCCCTTGTGTATCTCTTGGTGTTGTCAAATTTGAAAGGGATATTAAGGAGAAAACACTTTATCTGTCCTCCAAATGTCCCTGCCTGTGGCTTGGTTGTCCTTTTCCACCACACGACTCTGCACATTCCTTCTTAGAAGAATGTTTGTGTAGGAGAACAGCTTCTGCGAGTCACTTGGTCCTCACTCACTGGGCTGTGTTATTGCTATTCTCCGAGCTTTTGCAGTTGCTCTGGTGAGCATCCGAAAGCAAACCCACCTAATGAAGCAAAGCTGTTCACATCCTTTTCCTTTCTGCTTGATAAATGGCCGCTTTGCAAACATCTTTGGCCCCTTTCTCACCATCAGCCAGCTACAGAAAACAAATAGCGTGTGTGAAAAAGGTGGTTTCCCACATTTGCTATAAGCAAACATACAGGGTTTATGTATTTTTGCTGTGTAAAAAGTCCTAGCAGTTGGGAAGTTGTCCCTAGTGGCCCATGATTGAGTGCTCAAAAAGGAGAAGCTGAGTCACTAGAGCCACTGGTGGCCTTCTTCCTGGGGTACAATACTATTCTCTCAGGAAATACTGCAAGTGTCCAAGTCAAATCTCTTCATTTGACTTCATTTTATCCTGTTGAAAACTTTGGTTCTACTGCACAGCTCTCTGAATCTCTCAGGAGGTACACATGTCATAGACAGTGAAGCTTTACAAATATGGCTGAAATGAGGGAGAGGACATAGCCCAGCTTTCTCTCCACAGTTGGCATTCTAATGTATACTGCAGTAAATCCTTGTCTTTTTTTTTTTATCCATGATGCATTGAACCTTCACTCAGCTGCCAATTCAAAGGGTATCATTCAGCCAAATTGGTACAATGATTGGTGAAGGGAATTTTGAGGATTAAAAAAAAGGGAACTAGAATCCACTGGGCTTTGATAGATAAATTTTCATGAAAAGAAAATGTCCTGAGAGATGAACTTAGAAAGAACGTGCACTGTGCTTTGGATAGACAGCGGTGACTCTAAGAGAGTACGTATTAGAAGAGCAAGAGAGTGATTGTAGGGGGACGGCCAGGCCCATGCTGAGTAAGAACAACCTTTAGATTTATGGTTTGCACACTCATAGGGAAACAGTTTGACTTTGGGGACAAACAGGGTCACAACTTTATGTTAGGAAGGTAACTCACTGTAATGTCCAGACTGGGTTAAAAAAAAATGAGCCCCATTAGACAGTCCATTTATAATGTACTCACTTAAACAGTCGTTCTCCCAGGCACTCACGGTAGCCCCAGAACACCTACTCTCCAGACGACTTACCGCTACACATGTAGGCAACAATAACATTATTTCACATGCTGGTGCTCCGACCGGCAATCCCACTCCAGCATTGTTTAAAAGTGCTGAAAAATTGCTGAGTGGCTTGAGAGAGACATAACATGAGTGGAGGTGGCCGAACTGCCAAATGGTCCTAGCAACAACTTGAAATGACAACATATAGGTGTATGATTCACTTACTATATACACATCATATCCCTTCTGTCACACGGTTCTTCCCTGCCTTTCATTACCTCCCTGCACCCGGGCATCTGTGCATTCACTTACCACCACCGTCTAAGTCTAGTGCTACTTTGCTCCCACTGCACCATCGTCTGTCATCCACCTGGAAACCTCGCAGACACATGTTGTCACTGTCATCGTATGCAATCCCCAGACTGTATGCTCTTCTTTGTCACGACTTCAACGGTCAAGTCACCCCTTTTCCCCTTCGGCTCAGTGCCTACTGATGGTCCTAATGTAGCTATTCAGTGAGTTACAGCCACCCTCAGCATTCCTCTTACGCAGTCGCCACCTGTTTACAATTCTATTAGTGCACACACATCGTCCCAGAGTCTCGCAGAAAACTGCTTTGCTAGATATAATTCTAACCATTTAGGAAGCCAATATATCTATCACTCGCTATTGACAAGCAGGAGCACTAAGCCAGGCTAATGATGTGCTCTTGTTTTAGAAAGAAATGACTTTTATTGGAATGTCGATGGCAAAGCTAAATCTTCTAAATTGTTAAAATCTGCCTTTACATCATTGAAGTGTTTGAGGCCTGTCTTGTAGAAAATTTTGGGACATTTAAGGAAAACAGGAAACAGTGCCTGTCTACATGCGTGGCAGTATCAGTTTTCAAGGAGACTTCTGATGCATTTTAGATGAGTGTAGTGGTTTGAATGAGAATGGTCCCATAGACTCCTAAGCTTGATTTCTTAGTCCCTAGTTCATGGAAGTGTTTAGAAGGTGTGTGGTATTGTTGGAGGAAATGTGTCATTGGTGGAGGGCTTTGAGGTTTCAAACACCTATGCCAGGCCCAGTCTCTTTCTGTCTCTCTCTCTCTCTCTGTCTTTCTCTCTCTCTGTCTCTCTGTCTCTGTCTCTCTCTCTGTCTCCTCTGTCTCTCTCCTCTCTCACACACTCTCTCTCTCTGTTGGTGGAGGCTGTTCATTCTTTCCCCGCTGCTCAGACCTGAAACAACAACCCAGAAACTATATTAATTGCAATACTGTTTGGCCAATAGCTTAAGCGTATTTCTGGCTAACTCTTACATCTTAAATTAACCCATTTCCATTATTTTGTATTTTACCATGAGGTTTGTGGTTTACCGGCAAGGTTCTGGTGCTTCTGTCTCCTGGGGCAGCTACATGGGTTCCCCTTGACTCTGCCTTCTTTCTCCCTGCATTCGGTTTACTTTTCCTCTGTTCTGCTAAGCCACTGGCTGAAACAGCTTTATTCATTAACCAGTAAAAACAACACACACACAGAAGGACCTCCACACCATCTCTCCTTCTGATCCGGATGTAAATCTCTCAGCTCCTGCTCAGCATCATGCTATCTGCTTCCTGCCATGATGATCACAATGGGCTAACCCTCTGAAACTGTAAGCAAGCCCCCAATAAAATGCTTAATTTTATAAGGGCTGCCTTAGTCTTGATGTATCTTCACAGCAGTAGAACACTAGCTGAAACAGCAGGTAAGCTTTGTATGAGGCCTCTTGAAAATATTCAGTTACTACTTCATAGTATCAGTTGAAAACCACTAGAGTTTAGAGCCTTTGTTTTACCGCCACCAAAGACTAGCCTAAACCTGGGAAAGATAATGAAGGAGCTTAGGTTAATTTTGACTCAAATAAAACCTTGGTGCAGATGCATTACATTTTAGACACGCACATTTAAAGTGCCCAAAGCCCCAAACTTGAGTTTTTTACTTTGTTTGTGGTTTTGATTTTTAGCTGCAGCAACAATCTCAGCTGATTAAGCCTCACAATAGCGATAATTGTTGATAGCTTTCCCGAGCCTTCTTATTCCCCAGGGAAAGGTGAATGCTATCCACCCATTCCTGCAACTCCACAATGCAGGACAATCAGACACTATAGGGAGTCAAGTCAAAGCAAGAACCCAATTTTTTTTACTGTGAGCATCCACTTATAAAAAGTAAGCAACATCCCATGATGTAACAGTACCTCCAGCCAATGAGAGGCAGCCACACCCTCCCCCAGGCTGGAGGGGCGTCTACCTAGTTTCTGCTGTCTCATCCCCACTCAAACTCGAGCCAGGCTTTTCTCTGTCCTACACCTGAAGTATAGGCCTTGAACTCGAGCCAGGATTTTTTTCTGTCCTATAGACCTTGAGGTACAGGCCCTGAGATAATTTTGGCCCAACAAATTTTTATGATGCATGCTCCTCATATCAGTTAGGAGCAGTGGTGTTGGTAGCAGTTTTGCTTGTATGACTTCAGAATTCCTATTAACATGTTCTGCTACGTTATCTCAGTTTATTCTCATGATATTTACCAGCTGAATTATGCAATGGCATGATTCTTCCCACTTTGGATCTGATGAGAGGTATATACAGGATCTACAGCCTTTCCTTATGTCTTCCCTTTCTTCTTCCTGCTTATCTAAGCAACTGTCTGCTTTAATATACTTTCTGACTCAGACGGGTATGTAAATAGCCCGCTGGTCCCATGACCACATGCCTGATGGCGGCTGACAGTCTTTGACATGGTAGAATGGCATCTAACACATTCAGATAATGTCAGCTATTTACTACTGGGGACAAGTCCCAGGCAGAAATGGCAACCACATTCTTTTCAAAGATAGCAAAGACGGCTTCTTCTACAGCAGTTTCCCCCAGTTGTCCACTTGCAATGGGGACACTGAAAGGAAAACAATGTATTAGTTAACTTGAATTTTCTTTGAGAATTTAAACACACACATGACAGCGGGCTGTGTGTGACCCTGAGATGCCCCAGCAGGAAAAGCACCTCGTTGTTGTAGGTTATATGCACACATCCTTTCAACACCTCCTTGTGTGCATCTATTCTTCAATCTCAGGGCAGTCTAGCTTAGATATTATGTGACCAAAGGACAGCTGTCTTGCAAGAAGGAAACATGTGTGCTTGTTGGGCATGCAATTGCTTGTTATTTATGCCCTACAAGGCTCATTACCATAAGCTGGACTTTTATTAATAATGCTGAAATTTATATATTCTCTCCCATTCCTTTCTTATAATGTGAGTATAATCAGGCTACCTGGTTGAGGTCTCATTGCCCTGTAGCTGTCACACGAGGACACTGACAGAAGCCAGAAATCCGCTCCTCACACTGGTTGTGTAGCATGCTGCATGCTGGAGTCACACTGCGGGAGTGTGTGCTGTTTCTTTCTTGGGGTTCATTGAAGTGGGGACTAAATATACAACCCTGTTTCCAAAGGTTCTTGGCTTGAACCCTACTCCATAAGGGTTTTCAGATCTGGAACTTATGTGAATGAGGACTGTGGGTAAGCGCCATTGGCATGACTGACCTTTGAAGTAGGACGTTTTCATACCGCGCTGAAAAGCATTACTTTCTTTCTATGTCATCTCAAGAGACTCCCTTCTCTTTACCTTTCAGGATTCTTAAATGGCTTTAAAAATCGACGTGCAAAACAACTCAGGGATTCTGTTTCCCTCTGAGGTTAAATGGTGAAGAGAAAAATTTAATTAATAAAATTTGACATTTAGCCAAAGATAATTGCCAACTTAAAGGCATAAAATTGAAAATCTTATTTTGGGGATTGTTATTATGTTTAAAGGAACACATTAAACTTCTGAGTGTAATTCTCAACTTTATGGAATATACTTAGCTGTGGATACTTAGCTTAAAAATGAATAAATGCCTTATAGATGATTGGACAGAATGAAAGCTTACTTTCTACCCTGTGGAGAAAAGTTACTCTGTAAGAAAATGGATAGAAAATAGGTGAATAATTGACTCCAGTGACTTTATTATAGCAGTTAAAATTTAATAAGAAAAGTATGTTGACTCCACAACTGCCACTCTTGACCCCACGACACAGCGTTGATCATCCGTGGGTCAGTTGTTCCTACAGAGGAGGTGCTGGCCATCTCAGCTCTATGCCTTTGCTTTACATGTGTATCTCCAGCCAGTGTGTGTGTGTGTGTGTGTGTGTGTGTGTGTGTGTGTGAGAGAGAGAGAGAGAGAGAGAGAGAGAGAGAGAGAGAGAGAGAGAGAGAGAGAGAGAGCAAGTACTTTGTCAGTGAGTGATGACCCCACCCTTCCACAGCCCGGACAGGTCTTGAACTTTAGATACTCCTTCCATGTCTTGAAGTCTTGAATAGCTGGGATTGTATGCCTGCACTACCAGGCCTGGCTACCAATATTGTTTATATTGCCAATATTGGTGTATAGCCAGTAAAGTTTGAATACATTCTGTCTAAAGGTTTTGCTATAGACCTGTGAGGCTGGTAGTAATAATAATACTATCTCCTAAATATATAAACATAGGATAATGATCTGTGGCCACGTACTTCTCACACCAGCTCGGCTGAGTGGGTGGTGCTCCTATTTTATAGTTGGGAGACTTGTGGGAGGGGAACAATAACCTGGAGGAGAGCACATAAAGAGTGAAGATAGCATTCGTCCGTGAGGGGGGGGGGTGCATGTGTACACACATGCCATGGTTTCATGTGTGGAGGTCAAAGGACAACTTGCAAGACCCAGTTCTCTCCTGTCACAAGGGACTGAAGGGTGGAACTCAAGTCATCAGGCCTGGTAGCAAGCACTTTTACACCCTGAGCCATGTCCCTGGCCCTCCAGAGGCATTTTTGTTAGTAGTCTCATATACCTATATATTTGAAAAACAGCATTTTTATTTTTGCTGTGTTCATGTTTTAGCCTAGTGAATGATAGGCAGTCTTTGAAAACAGATTTCCAGGGAAATACAAGATGAATAGGTCTGCCATAAGAAGAACCTGTCGTCAGTTCTGGAACTGAGGGATCACAGGACATATTGTAGGTGACGCAGCCACAGGACAGCCTACAGTATGGGCCACACCCCGTGTTCTGGAGGGCTGTAGTGAATGTTCCTGGGATTCAACTTTCTTAGAAGGTGACCCTTGAATTTCCCTCATCTATTGTGTTAGGCAGAACTCTTGTGTTTCCAACAATTTTATGTGCTCCAGGCCTGTTCTCGGAGGGGTGTGCTTTCAACCCTTTTGTCCAATTCGCTCCTTTGACACGGAGATTATGGGCTTAATGAATTCTGCTTGTTCGCACACCTGTGTTGATGAACACTAACTCCATTGGACAGAGCATGAAATACTCGGAAGACTTTTTTTCCACACCTCAACAGAGCTTTCTTTCAGTCAGATTATGAAGTAAAACATAGGCCTGGGGAAGCTGTAGCTATTTCAAGCATTGTGCACTAGCAGTATGGAGCCTATCTGGACGCCACTGTAGAAGATAAAGGGAGGAGTTTCTGAGGAGAAGGGCAGGTTGTGGGCTCAGTTCTCCTGTTTACATGGTGGCCTGTAAGTGCCACTAATTGTTGGATCACTTCTACATCTTTCTTGGGATCAGATTCTGCTGGAGTTAGCTTTGGATATCCACTGAAATCCTGAAAACAAACTCCACTTCATTGTTGAATGCTTTAGTTTCAGAATTGTTTTATGGGAATTCTGAAAGAAAAAAAAATATCATTTTGTTTCTTATATCTCATCAATAAAGATAAATATATTCAAGTGTATTCTGCTTGATAACACACTTTCAAAGCAATTCTATTATGGTATTAGCATCATCATTTAAGACAGTCACTACTGGTCTGTGCAAGTCCTGAATGTTTATTTTTTTGTTTGTTTTTTTGTTTTTGGTTTTTTTTTTTTGGTCATGGATTTTAATTAAAGTTTAACAAATGGCATTGCTTATGCCGAGTCTGCAATGTCTTCCTCACATTTCTCTCTGGGATGTGATAGGATTCAGGGGTGTCCACAGAAGTCATGCAAAAGAAAAGTAAGGTAAATACTAGGTGGAGATGTGGGGTGCATCCATGCAAGGACGTCTTTCTCTTTACCAGTGAGGCTAAAAGCAACTGTGGATTTCTTGCATTCGGTGTAATTCCAGTGTGTTTTTTTCCGCACTCTCTTTGTAAGCTATTTTTGATTTCGATTTGGATGTCAGTTTCATGTCAAACGCAGGCAAAGAACACACTGATATGATGATTGTGCACTGCCTATATCAGAAGATAAGGCATATGTATTAATAAAAAGGCAAATCAATTTCGTGCCGTATATTTTTGTTAAAGAGAAATAGAAATCTAGGTACCAAAGTCACTTATGATGTAGTTTCCCTCTGACTTCTCCCCATTGCTTGTCCTATTCTTCCAGAGGGCTTTATTTTATATTGGGCTTTTCCTTTTGTCTGTACACTGAGCTGTCTCCTTTGTGCCTCCCCTTCCTTTGCTTCTGTGCATCCTCCTGCCTCTCTGCGGGAGCTGGAGGACAACTTAAGGACTTCTTTTGCCTTCATTTATTGTTTACCCAACACTTCTCTCTCAAGCCTGCCAAATATTTTTTCTTCCACATTTTAAGTAATTCCTGATATTTCCCCTCATGCACAAAGGCTTCTGACTTGATCAGAGGCAGGCACAGATTTTTCTTGCCAATCAACATTTACACAAACACTCAATTTCTTCTTCCCCTTATTTCTTGAGACATAGGTTCAAAAGATCCGAGTCATTCATTTTGTGTTCTGGGAACATAAATGAAGGTGTAATTTGTTTCTCAAACCCTGACAGAAGAGACAGGTTGTAATAGGTGATCATTCAGTGTAGTCAGTGCTTGGCTAGCACAGACATATTGTGACTAGGTGACAATTCAGTGTGGTCAGTGCTTGGCTAGCACAGGCATATTGTGACTAGGTGACAGGATTGTGTGGTCAGTGCTTAGACCACTGTGATGCTTAAAGTGCACTGTGAAGAAAACAAAGAGAATGTCTACCTCTGAAGGAACAAGGAGAACAGCACAGAGGGGAGAGAAAGTCACTAAAGAGAAAGAGCAGTGTATAGAGAGGCAGGAACATGCGGCAAGGCATGAAGGCCTGGGCCGCACTGCAGCAGAGCCTACATTCCACAGCACAGAAGCAGGGTTCAAACAAGATATCATGCATAAAGTGCCTAATGCAGGCCTGATTTATACATGGAGGGTGAAAAAATACACTGTTGTTTCTGAGACTGTGATCTAGTTAACAACTCAGAGATCAGAAGCCACTGTTTTTGCACAGCGAATGAATAGATGCCACATACAGAAAAAAAGATAATAATTCTGCTGCCAGTTTGGAATGTGGGTTGGAAGGAGAGAGAGGAGAGAGATTGGTTGGCAATTAGAAGAATAATTCACAGGATGTAATTAGGTTCCAATGACAAGGGTATGAACATCAGCCCTTCTGTAGATCAGGTTCCTCATCTGTTCATATCCAGGGTATAATGGTACAAAATTTGTTAGTTGACTTGAGGATACATGATTCATGGTTTTCAAAACACTTTTGCACTGTTGATGTCTATGCGTTAAGCAGAATTTAAAGGCAGATATTGCTTTCTCTTCTGCCTGTCCTGGGCTCAGAACCTGACTTGCATAGAAGCTATGCCATATCATTTGCCCAGGCAGATGCAAAAGCTCTCTTCTTGGCTGATTGTAATCATGATGCCATTTAGTCGATATTGTGTGTTCAATACTATTAGATGGATGTGTTCTGTCCTTTGAGTAAAAATAAAATAAAATAAATAAATAAAAAATAAATAAATAACATCCCCAGCTCCTCTAGTTGTTCCTGGTCTAAGTTAGTCAGCCCTTCTTCTACATGCCATGCTTTAGTCATTGTTGTACATCATTTCTACACTTTAGATGTGTGCACATAAAATAAGACTTTATTGTTGTGTCGATGATTGTCTCGGAAGTCACGTTTTCTCAAGAGAGATGTGCTATACTGTTTGAGATGTACATCAGGAGACGGTGGGACAGAACTAACTGGAGATCACCAACTCCAGTTGGAATGGGACTGATGGAACATGAGACCAAACCAGACTCTCTGAATGTGGCCGACAGTGGAGGCTGACTGAGAAGCCAAGGACAATGGCTCTGGGCTATGATTCTTCTGCATGGACGGGCTCTGTGGGAGCCTTCTCAGCTTGGTTGATCACCTTCCTGGACCTGGGGGGAGTTGGAAGGACCTTGGTCTTAACATAGAGTAGGGAACCCTGATGGCTCCTTGGCCTGGAGAGGGAGGGAGGGGGGGTATGGGTGAAGGGGAGGGGAGGGAAGGGAGAGGAGGAGGGGAGGAGATGGAAATTTTTAAATATAAAATAAACCAAAAAAAAAAAAGAAGCCAAGTTAAAGTTTTGGCAAGGGCATTGAGGTATTTGGTCTAGTTAAAAGAAGTACAGGTTTACAAGCGAAATGTGCTCCCATTTTTACTGCAAAAGATTTGTTTTCACCTGGTCTCACTTTCTGCTTCTTCTATGTATGTATGTATGTATGTATGTATGTATGTATGTATGTATGTATGTATATATGTATGTATGTACTTCAGCTCACAAATAGAATCACTTTCTGCTTCTTAAGTGAAAGTTAGTTGCTGGTAGAGGATAAAATATTGGTCAAACCTGTCCGAGGACTTGTGGAAGACTTTCTTCCCTTGGCCCGAAGATCTCTGTCACACCTTCCTTCAGTTGCTGTCACTCTTCTGGTGTTCTGAGATAGTATTTCAAATTTTTGTATTATGGGCATGTCTAATTGGATAACTCTGTGAGAGGGGCTGACTGTTCATTCATAATAGGATGCTGGCATCAGTGCTGGCCTTGATTTATATGTTGTCAGTATAACCTTCTCACCAGTCTGACAACCAAAATATCTCTAGGCACTGCCAATAGTCCCAAGAGATGAGAAATGTTGGCAAAATCATCTCCAGTTGAGAATTACTGGTCTAAATTGTGGCTAAAAATGCTAAAAGGATGTAATTTTCTTGAGTTGCCTATTCAAATATCAATTTGTTCATGATTTATCTCAGAAACTTTGGTGGGTTTTTGTTTGTTTGTTATTGTTGTTTTTGCTTGTTTGTTTTTAACTTTCAGACCAAAATGTAGTTTTTGCCAAGTCATCTATCAGCTCATTACTGTTTAAAGATTCCATTTGGAAAGTGTCTGCCAAATAAATCCCAATGAGTGACCTAGCTATGAGGCAGCTTTTATTATTTCTGTATTAAGGATAAAATACTGTAATTTTTCCATAAGTACTCAAATATTATTTTATTGAGTATATGTAATACTAATATATTTAATCCTTGTTTCATTAAACATTCTGCTGGGGAATATGACCATTCCCCAATTACTTCATAAGCATTCCATAATCAGAAATTATGTCATATTTATTTTGTTTCCACAGATTTAAAGAAAAAAAATAGCCGGAGTCACTTGGAAAAATCTAGATTGTCTTTCTGAACTAATTTATACAGAATGTTTGAGTATTCAAGTACCCACAGGAAACTCGTTCTAAAAACCAAGAAAGAGATGAGGCATTTAGCACATTTTGTTCAAATAAATAATTGATGATTAAATGAATGTTGCATGTATTCTCGTGGTGTGAAGAAGCTGTAGGTCATTTGAGGTAGGTTTGAAGCACCAGTTGCATGAGCTAGACAGATGATATACCTTCCTATATGTATAGAAGTCCATTTTCTCTTTTGTGATACACAAGTGAAGTAGTGATACACATCTGTAGGATTTTTATGAGAATTCTTGAAGAGGAACCTGAGCTCAGCAGCTAGCATGACCTAGAAAGTCAAGAATGTGAGGTCAGAAGAAAAGGGCGAAATGAAGATTTCAATGAAGAACATACACACCAGATAGGGAGATAGGACCTCATAATAAACTGTGGTGGTGGTGGATTTTGTCAGCTTTGTCTCAACACTTCCAGCAGCGCCAGGAGTATAGATAGCCCTCAGGGAATGAACACATGAGCAACACAGAAGAATGTGAGTTCTCTGTGTCTGAGATTTTGACTAATGTTGGTGAGCATGTTGGAAATGCAAGCAGTGTGTCCCTATTTGCACACGAATTCCACAAATAATCATAATTTTAGCTTATTATTGGCTTTAGACTGAGGCCTCTCATGACAACATGCCACCCCTGGCCTTGCAATTTATTTTTGTTTCACCAAATCTATAATATTGACATCTCAGTGATCTTTAAATATAAGATAATAAACAAACCAAGGCATTGTATTGTATTTTCAAAAAATACACATTCATGGTTTATTTGCATTCTCATAGCAATTCTATAAAATGGCCCTGTTTCTTCCATCAGTAAGTGAAGGAACCCATGTGAAGCAAACAGACCTACACAGCAGGGCTCTTCAGGCAACAACATTCTAGACCCAAGCTTTATTTCCAAGCTACTTAAGGCTATTTTTTATACTTAGCATTAATAACTTGGAGTGGAAGTACTAACAGACTCTGTGTGTAGTCTGTATGGTAAAGCCGAGGGTCAGATAAAACTCATGAGCAGTAAAAGGGGTGGAACGTAGCACAGAGCACACGTGTTCTCCAAGGAGCAGCTCAGTCATGCATAGTGGTCAAGGCAACGCGTGTCCTAGTTTTTAGGACTTAACGTCATGGTGTGAAGTAAAATAAACTGTGTTCTGAAATGGGGACACATGGGGGACGTATCATTGGTTTTGATTTTGTCTTTCTGTGAGTTGTAAATGTCTCATTTTGGGTCCTAGCTGGAAACAGAATTCACCCTACATTTCTTGACTATAGAGAGGGCAAGTCTTGATTGCGAAAGGTAGAGAAAGATTGTATGGGATGAGGGCTGTGGGTTCCAAGAGGAAAATGTTAAATACAAGTGACTCATACTGAGGACTATACAATTAACTTCTACACAACACCTGTGTTTGTGCCTCCAGTTAGGTTTCTGTCCGTGTAATTCTCTCCAGATAAGGAATATAAGCTTGGTATTTTATGCCATCATTCCTTGTCCACAGTGTGATCCTGTGGACTTTTGCCTCTCCATGTAAGCTAAGACACGATCCAACGGTAACTGACAAGTGTTGAGATGGCTGAGGAAAGGAAACAGCAGTGTTAGTGTTATGAGAGAACCCGGCTCCAGTGAGCATCCGTTGGCACCTGGCAGCAGCTATTCTCCTCAGCTGAGTGTTTCCCACAGGCATGTGGGCTCTTGGTGCTCGGATTGCTTGAGAACAAACTGTGCACTGACCATTCTAACCCCACAGCTGCTCAGAAGCCTCAGCAAACCTCAGTGGATAAAGCCATTTTTAGCTTGTGCAGGGCCTTTTGTCAGTGATGGAGAGCTTAAAGCTCCTGAGTTCATTCTGCTTACTGAGCAGCGGCAGCTCCCAATAGAAAAAAGCCAATTCCATCTACAAACTCTGTTGACATGGGAGAGAAACCCTCTCAGCTAAGACCCAGGGTGACCTAAACAAAGTCACCTTCAAGGACACAGCTGTGCTGAAATATTATAAACACCAAAGCACAACATTCTCGGAGACGCTGAGACAAAGTATATACCAGGATTGTTAGTGGGGCGGTCTACAGGGCAAGTGGCTACACTCACTATGCAAGTGTGCCATCTCAACTGGTAAACCTCAAGAGAAACGGTCCAGTGAAGACAAACGTCCTCCTCAGCTTTGAAACAGTATCTTGACGGGGCAGTTTTATCTTCTCATTGTCCTTTGGATCAACCAAGACATTTCCTGGGTTTTCAAGACTAGGCTAGTGTGCTTCATGGAAATGCATCCTGGACTCTCCCTACATTTTCCTTTTATCTATGTTTACTTTTGATCTTACATTTATATAATTGTATCAGTTCAGTCAAATTCTTAATAGTCTATCTTGTTTGATATGCTTAGTGTTGATGTGTAAACAAAACATACTTTGAAATGAGCACTCTCCCGTTCGGTGCCTCTCACTGTGCTGCTTTCAGTGCTTAATTATATAAGAAAAACCCAAAATCCTGAGTGACTTACAGTACTCAGTAAGTTCCATCCTCTCTCATAGCTTGAAATGTGACCTTTTGTTGACCTTTTGTTCAGTGTGGTTTTCAAGTGGGGTCAGACTGTGTCGCAGGCTGGCTTTGTATTTCAGCTGGCAGGGCATATACTATCACACCTGGCTTGGGATGTATTTTTAATTCCATTTCTGGCATTTGTGATATATATATATATATATATATATATATATATATATATATATATATATATCTTTCTCACTGATCAAATACAAACAAAGTGATGCTGTTATCAAATTTGATGTTATTGTGGGTGGTTATAGATAATACAGCAAACAGCAAGTCAGCACTCCTTCAAATGCAGTATATATATAACTACAATCATTAGTCAAAAACTTCTAGAAAGACTTCAACTAAATAACCAGAACAGGTTAAGTTGTGCTCTTCCAAGGAGGCAGAAGTATTGTAACTTTCATTAAATCTTTTATTTTTGCAAAAGAGCAACTAGCTTGGCTCAGCTTATGCATATCAGATCCAATAATTAGGAAATGAAAAATGTGTAAGTCCCAGATGAAGGAATGACTAAGAAGAACTGTGTAGTTCAGGTGAAATAAACCAGTCTAGGAGAGATTGGGAAGCCACTAACATTAGAGGTTAGAGCAACAGAGATCTATCTATCTATCTATCTATCTATCTATCTATCTATCTATCTATCTATCTGTCCATCTCCAATCTATCAGCTATATCATCTATTATCTACCTATCTCTCATCTATCTATTATCTATTTTATTATATATCTACCAGTCATTAGCTATAAAAATTAAAATGATTACCAGAAAGAAATAATGAATTTTGGATGACTTTAAAAGAAACCATAGTGAAAAGGAACAGTTAGGATCATCGAGCACCTTCTAGTCAAATGACAGTTGATAACCTACTTCATGTAAATAACCTGGTAATGGAAAAATTTAGTTTTTTGTGTGGAAGGGTTCTAGATAACATCTTTAAGATGCAGGAAGAAGCTGTGTCAAGGTTGTGATGTGATTCTCACAGTAGAATGATGCTAGTTCATCCCGGTCTGCCCTCTGGTCACTTTGTCTAGCAGGCATGAAGCTGGGGTTAGCATAGAAGACCACATGGTACCAGGTTTGCCTGGTTATAGTAGAGGCCATTGGTCTGTTGGTTAGCAGAGAAGAGAAGACAGTTGGAGAGTACTGATGGGGGTGTAAGTGTGTGGCTGTTAACAGAAGAAGAAAGGAAGAAAGTCAGAGAACTTCCTAAGAGCTCAGGGTCAGCTGAGTGAACCAGCATGTGACAACCATCCTCCACATTGTCCCGATTCTTTCCTAATTCTCATACATAAGGTTGAGCAATTTCTAGTTCCCAATTTCAGATGTGGGTTGTTTTAGCAGGGTCAAATTCACTGGCAAGTGTCCTTAATCAGTGATCAAATAATTGAATGAGGAACTAATAAACACTTTTTCTTCAACTCAGAACCCTCCTGGATGACATCTGCTGGATTTCTGTTGATAATATTTCTAAATCAATGAAAACACTGTCTTACAGCTCTGTAATTTATTAAGTGCTATGCATATCTCAAAAGACAGGAGCTAAAGTGTGTGGACCATGTACAGGCTAAGTCAAGCTTGCAGTACATTATGTCCTTGTGTTTAGTTGCAGATTATAATTATAAGATGTTCTTGGATTTAGATGGATTTTCCATTGCTGTTTAGATGTGCTATTTGAATATTTTCATTATTTATAGCTTTACATAGATGGTAAATAAATTACAGCTTAATATCAAGAGAATTCTGAGGTAGAAAATGGTGATTGCATCCAAAATTATGTCTCAAAATTCCAAGCCAAATGCAAAGAAGCCTTACATAGTAAAACACAAATGAAGTTCAAAAAAGGAAAACTAGCCACTGACATTTGGAAAATATAGATATGCATATTATATATATATTTATACATAAATATTCTTATGTCCAGCTCCTTAACCTTCATGCTATTTAGTACTTCACAATCTCCTTTTCCTATTTTGTTCTTGAGAGGAGACTAAGGAGGTTATAAGAGACTTTGTCAAGAATTTTAGCTGTGTATTTGTTTATGAATATATCCCATCTCTACCATTGCAGTCCTAGATGTTCAAGACTCTATTTCCTTTTCTGTTTCCTTGTTGCTGTTTTGAGGTGTGATCATGCTAGTTTGGATTTGATGAAGGATGCTTAAAAGAAATTCCACACTAGCTCAGAATTGAGAATAATAGACGGTTATTTATTTAGGGGTAGACTCACAGATCAGAATCCTCTGCTGGAACAGAGAACAGAAACCGAATCCCGCAGCCAGAAAAGAGGCCAGACACATGCTTTATATTGGCATAAATAGTAAAAGAGGCCACACCCCAGTGGGAAGTTAACTTAAAGGCTATTGGCTGTATGATTTCCTACAGCATGGATTCACGGTTCCTGTTTGTGCAATTTCCATTTAGTTCACCTTCAATCACTCTGAAACCTTTTGCTTAAACCCATGAATCTGCTGCTGGTGTGAGATTCCCCTTTGTATACCATTGGTTCATTAAGAATCTGCTTTGGGCCTATCACAGGGAAGAATAGAGTAAGGCTGGAATTTCAAGAAGAGGTTGAGGAGAAAGTAAGCGGAGTCAGGGAGAAGCCATGTAGCCACTGCAGGAGACACACGCCGGACAGAACCTTACTGGTAGGTCACAACCTTGTGGCTGTACACAGATTAATAGAGATGGGTTAATTTAAGAGAAAGGAGTTAGCCAGTACTCTGCCTAAGCTAACAGGCCAAGCAGTGTTGTAATTAATAGCTTCTGTGTGATTATTTCGGGTCTGAGTGGCTGAGAAATTAACAAGCAGCCTCTGACTACATACTGCCATTCTCTCAAGTTGTCTCCTTAGTCTCCAGTCAGTGAGCTTGGCTTTGCCCTCTGTCTGCCATGTGCTCTCACTATGTGTTTATTTTCAACACAACACTGATTTATTCCTCGGCCATTCCTTCCCTGACTATTTCTATTACTTGGCCCTTGGATGTTAAAGACATGATATTCTGTGTGGGTCCTCCCAGTTGGTAACGTCCTGTGTCTGGAACTGTTTCTTGTGACAGGTGAGCCGTGACTTAGTGCACGTTCTCAGTGTTCAGTTTCTACTCGTGTTCATTCCTTTGACAAATGTGACAACATGTAGGAGGACGGCCCGCTCCTCCTACAACGACATTGTTGATGCCCATCTCTTAAACACCAAGCCAAAACTGCTGCTCTCAAAGAACTGAGGATGTACTTAATGATAACAGCCTATTATTAGACACTAAGAAAAAAAGCACACACGTAAATATAGAAGTCTCTCTGCGGCCAGTATCACAGAGCTGAGGTAGGTGAGGGTAGGAGCTTATACTAGCTTCTTATCAAG
Organism: Arvicola amphibius; assembly: GCF_903992535.2. Classification (NCBI taxonomy): domain Eukaryota; kingdom Metazoa; phylum Chordata; class Mammalia; order Rodentia; family Cricetidae; genus Arvicola; species Arvicola amphibius. The sequence continues at coordinate 5,865,398 of NC_052047.1, read as the reverse complement.
ACAGACAGCACATGTGAATGGGAAAGTACATGTTGTTTTCATCTCAGTTATTTGGATGACCTATGCATGATTTTATTTGTCAATGATGTGTCATTTTTGAGATGAAAATGACACACCCAGGAATTTTAGATGGATGAAATCTCAGTGCTCATTGTACAAATGCTGTATTTTGTTCTTACTAATGCCTCGAGTGTGATTATGTTTGTTTGTACATGTTGACTGTTTGTTAAAGAGTAATGCCAAGAAAACAAGTCTGTATTTTCCGTACAGATTCTCCAAGTATTTTCAGTTCCTTGAGGGCTGAATCTTTGTATTTAGAACCTGAAGTCACACAGGGAAAAGTATCAGCATGCAAGAAAAGCAATATTTCTTTATGCTGGTTATGTTGTGTAAACTAAATTGACTATAGATCTTGAGGAAAGGTGAAGAAGAATTGCCGTTTATAAAGCTGTCAGTGCCAAAGACTGTTATGTAGTTTAGGTGATTTGAAGGGTATTGCCTTTTTGTAATCTAAAGTACAAAAACACACTGCTATGTGTGTGACTGTTTATAAATATGCAGTGAGAAACTTGACTTAGCACTTCAGTTCATTGTCGGTTTTATAAAGTTCTTTGAAATTAGTCAGTGTTGAAGGTCATAGAGAGCTGTTGAATTCCTGCTGAGCACAGTATGGAAGATGCTGAAGGTCATGGCAATGGCTTGCGTTTTTGCTGAGGACAATGTGGAATAGCTTGGCACATTCTAATCAAGGTTTACTAGCAAACTCCTCATTTAACTAATTTTCTCAAGGGAAAATAACCAGAGAAGGAAAATAACCATTAGCGGTGCCAAGCTGTGCTGGATTTGGGACGGCCCACTGTTGACCTGTTTTGAGTCTCCTCATCATTCACAAGGCTGCATGGTGCTATGGTTTACACAACATTGTCCTTGATTTTTTTGAAGTCTGCAAGTCTGTTGTTAAGATAAGCCTGAATACTAAGACACAATTATTTAGGTCTTCTTCTTGTGCCCAAACATTTATACTCCCATGCTTTTTTTGGCATTGACTCTGCTCTTAGATGGAAGGTTCCTAGTTTGAGCACTACACCTTTAGTATGAAGTAATGTGAGAGAAAAAAAAACAAACAAAAAAGCCATTAAACCATGAAAATCTGTAGAAGATGACACAAGGTCCATAGGGAAACTAAGATGAGTATTATTGAATTTGGAATATGTTCTCTAGTCTATGCTGGGTTTAATATCTAGATAAAGTACTATTTATTTATATTCTTAAAATCCTTTTTTATATTTTCCCTGTTGGTATGATAAATTCAGAAAACTTTAAGATCATATTTAATTCTTGGTCTTGGTTGAGATGCTAGGCTGGACACCATACTCCTATCTGGTAGACACAGTTTCACTTGTAAACAATATTTTCTTTATCAAAGTTTTGCTTCTGAAGACTTACTTGGAATTGGGAAGCTTATCAATTGTCATTAAATGCTTTTGGGGGAAGACAGCATTTGGTGTGATTAAACTACTCAGTTGCCTAAAGTTGTTATGTGTACGTTAGTGTCAAGGTTTTTCTCCCTTCACTTCTGATGCAGAGGCACTTTTTCAAAAGTGTTGACATGTGTACCAAGTTTAAAGACAGCCCAATAATTTAGAGAACATATTTATCAAGGAAATGAATTCAACCATATAAACAAAACCAATCACTGTGACCACTTTGGGAACAAAACAATTCATGTTTCGTTCTCTTGATCATCACTAACCAGGAGCGGGGACCACCACAGAATATTCTACAACCTGGCCTACTGAAAGAGTAAACCTACATGAACTGCGAGTTGAACACTGTGGCGGTTTTACTTGCGGGTCTAACTGCAGTGACTTAACACTGTACTCTGAAAGCGTGACTTCAGCACAGGAAGGTATTCAGTGACTGAGAATATTCTAATTCTACAGTTAATGTTTTATATTATTTATTGCTAGATGCTGATCTTCTAATGTAAAGTTAATGTTACCGCCTGGTACTAATGGACCAGGTCTGCATGTCAGAACTCCGGTAGACTTCACCTTGTTAAACACCTAGGGGTTCTGGTGGGTTTGGTCAAGATATCTACTGCCTCTTTTTCAGTTAATATTAACGAATATTTAATATGTACAAAAATTGAATTTGTGGAGAATTATATGATTATGTAAATGGTAAATATATGATAGAATAATATTTACAAGATGAGAAAATATCTGTCTTTGAAGTTGGCAGGCTGTGAGACCAGTAGTAAGATACTCAGCTTATCCTTATCAAAGCTCCAAGCACAAGAAAGCATTTCTTTTGTTTTTCTTTGTCATACTGAGGATGACGTGGTTCCCTGCATTCTCTTTTAACACCAGCACCAGTGAGAGTTATGCTCCTTCTTTCTAACTCTTCATTAGAAAACCAACAGAAAAAGGTAATAAAAGCAGAGAAGACACAGTCTTAACCAGTAATTTATTTAAATAAAGCTGACAAACTACTTCATGACTTTATATGGTTTTGCCTTATCTTTTTAAAGCATTTTTTTTGTTTTGTTTTTTTGAGACAGGGTTTCCCTGTAGTTTCTAGAGCCTGTCCTGGAGCTAGCTCTTGTAGACCAGGCTGGCCTCGAACTCAGAGATCCGCCTGCCTCTGCCTCCCGAGTGCTGGGATTAAAGGCATGCGCCACCACCGCCCGGCCTTTAAAGCATTATTTTTACATGAATTAAAAGAGCTACTTTAATATGAGTTTGGTGTAATACTTAACTCAGGTTAAAATATTGGTTGAAAATAAATAGCTACCACCTATAACACAAATTCTAAAAACAATCATAAGGAAGTCTTTAGAGGAAGCTGTGCAGGCAATGGCAAAGCTGAGTTTACAGACACCTTGCCCACAGCATAGCATTTTGCTGTATTAAGTTGCTTAAGTGAGAGGAAAACAGTGTTTGTACCTTTCCATGTGAGATGCTTTCTGCCCTTTTGACTGTGAAAACCCAAAACATGTGTTTTTAAATAGATTAATTTATTTTCAGCCATGAAAAATAATGTTTATTTTCTAATGTCCTTACTGTGACTAGCAGGAATCTTCATTTTTTTAAGAATTGCCACATTCTTAAAATAATCTGTGCGATAATGATTTAGTATTTATGGGTTTTTTTTAAAGCACACATGTGCTACAGGTCCTTGATATGCACATGTATCAATATTAAAAATAAACATAATCAAATAAAAATTAAAAGCTTGACTGTCCAAAAGAACAGACAAGTAGAGTGTTCAGAGACCCCTTTTAAATACCATACTTGTTCAAGCCTGGGCTCTCTTCATTCAGTATCTAAGAAGAACTTTGTCTTGGTTTTGGTCTCTACTGCTGTGACAAAACACCATGACTAAAACAGCGTGGGAAGAACGTGTTTATGTCCACCAACACTTCCACGCCACAGTCTGTCACAAGGAGTCAGGGCAGAACTCAAGGCAGGACCCTGGAGGCAGGAACTGAAACAGAGGCCACGGAGGACCAGTGCTTACTGACTTGCTCTCCAAGGCTTACTCTACCTGTTTATATACTCTGCGTCCACCTACCCACTGATAACACTCCACAGAATGGAGTAGACGATCTCATGTCAATCCCTAATTAAGATAATGCCCCACAGGCTTGCCTATAGTACAATCTTATGGAAGCATTTTCTCAGCTGTGAAAATGCTTCATCTCAGCTAACTCTAACCTGAGTCAAGTTGACAATAAATTAATAAGGACAATGGCTAAATTATCTAACTTCCTCTTAATAATAAGCCAGATCGTATACTGAACCACACCCCTGACCCCTGAAGTGATGGCCCCCTTGTCATTTAACTTGCTTGCTTCCAATGTTGTCACTGTTGATTTAAGTTGGAGAAGGTAAAGCAAGTGCTGCATGTCAGGGTGGGGTCCTGGCTGGTGGCCTCATGGGAAACTCTCTGGAGAGGTCATGGGTAGCTAATCAGGCCAGAAAGGGGCGTCTGAAATTGAGGCTGCTTTTGAACCTACGTCGTGCAGTTGGACAGTATAAAACTTAGTGTCGGATGATGGTCAGCCTGGCACCAACTTTGAGAGGCCGACCCTTGGAAGTTTTGACATTGGGGATACAGTGACGTTATCATTCAGATGTGTAGGAAAGGGAGGCAGCCCTGTGGTGGGGCGATGAAGCTGCTGAAGGTGTGGAGGGGCAGAAAAGGACAAAGTGAAGGGAGGTGTTAGCTGTGGAAGGATCAGCTCTTGGCGTATGTGAGAGAGGAAAGCAAATCGCTGAGTCTAGATGATTTAGGGTTTTTTAAATGATGAAACTATTGATAATGGTGTTATTAGTACTGCAAGATTCAGGATGGCTTCTGAACAGCAAAGCAAGCTTAAATGGTGTTTGATGAAGTGATTCTTTTCTAACTAATTGGAAATTGGCTATCTGTTTCTGTTATATTAGATATTATTGAGTCTCATATTTAATTATTCTGTAAAACCTCATGTTCATCATAGAAACCAGAACTCCCTACAGTCCTTAAAGTTCACGTATTTATTTTGTTTATATATGCATATATGTGTGTGTATGTGTGTATATATACGTATGTATGTATGCATGTATGTATGTATGTATGTATACATATATACACACATATGAGCATGAGGGGCTTCCTGCAGGTATCATGGCAGACAGGAAAATGAACCCCACAGAGAAGAGAATGAAAATTTGGTTTAGACTGACCACATCAACCTGGATCAAACTTCTGGTAATCTGATGCCAGGTGGTTTATTGTCAATATATTAAAATACAATATAATTTTGAAAAAATGATCCCCAGTGCAAAATGAAGCATAATGACATCAGAATTCAACTCAGGGTACATGTCATATCTTCCAAAAAGATGGGTTCTGGATACAGGTTACTTGTATTAGTTTAAGGACCTAGGGGAGGATGTGGCTTGGTCTTGGTCCTACAGATAGGGTAGAGGTCTCTTGGGCTATTAGTTACCTCTGGTCCTGGTTGGAAGAGCTTGATATGGCCTGGTCCATCAGATCACTGGTTAATCACTTTCAATTCTCAGCTTTCAGCTCTCCATTGAAAAGACAATTCTGCCTGCTTAATATTCCTGGTTTCCCTGGAGATCTGTGGGCAAGGACCTTGTGCTCCCAACTTATGCACACACACCTACATATTTGCAGTCCTTGGGATGGAGCCTTACTACTGAGCCACATCCTGGGTCTCCACTGCAGCTTTCCTTTTATGCTCACGTTGTGGTTTAAGTTGTGCTAACATCCTAGAATTTTCACAAGTGACATTTACTTACGTTGAAATTAGCGAAGCCCTAACATAGCTCCACGAAATGTAAATATTGTGAGAACATCCCACCAATGGCTGGTTAATTTCTTCTTAGCATTTTATTTTATGGCACACAGCCTGAAGCTTTGGTCTGGGAAATATGCAGCTGCCGGCCCTCTGTTCCATTATTCATGCCTTCATTATGGGGGAAACCCCAGGAAACATGAGATAATGGGCCGTGTAAGCCTAAGGGTGCTGCTGAGAGTTTAATAGGAAAACTGAAAGTTAAAGATCTGGGTGTAGAAGATGTTCCTGTCTCCCCTTCTGACCTGGGTGTAGAAGATGTTCCTGTCTTTCCCTCTGATCTGGGTGTAGAAGATGTTCCTGTCTCCCTCTCTGATCTGGGTGTAGAAGATGTTCCTGTCTCCCCTTCTGACCTGGGTGTAGAAGATGTTCCCGTGTCCCTCTCTGATCTGGGTGTAGATGATGTTTCTGTCTCCCTTTCTGGATTCCTGCAGATCAGCTTTGGCTCTTGGATGGCTGCACCACTTCTAAAGGATATCTATCAAGACTACATATGCATTTGATGAGAAGTTGAGTGTATGAGTGTGTGCACAAGCAAGCACATGTGTGTGCATGTGTGCAATTGTTTTGTGAGGCAATGTCTCTGACTGTGAAAATGCAATAACAATTCCTAATCCTTATTCTTGTGACTTGCATCTCTCTCAGGCAATTCCACTGCCAATTAAGAGTCTTTGCTAGACATTGTTCAGTATTTTAGTTTTTCTCAGCCTGGGAAAGTCGCACTTGAGTTTTGCATGAGTAATTTGCCAGGGTCTAGGGATGTCTAGATAACCTAACCAGGTGATATAGATGCCGGAATCTGGAGTAGTTGAGCACATACCACTCATATTATAATAAAATCCTTAGCCTTCAGGTCTTTGTAATTTTCCCACCAAGTGACATCACTCCTTAGCTGCTTTTCTTTACAAGCACAAAGCAGTTAATGGCTCTCATTGATCATTTTCAATTCATGAAAAGACCAGATCCTTTTGGGCCCAGATTGAGAATATTGCTGTCATCGTTATATTCTTTGCTGGTCTTCACAAATCCAGGCTGAACCAGGAGGCATCAGGATCAAAGTTGTAGCTAGCACAGCCCTCAGGGAGAGAAAACTTCACATGGAAGGTCTCAGAGATGAAATACTCAAAATGTTATCTGTGTACAGATATCAAGATGAGCAAATTTGAGTGACAGATCCATAACCCGAAGGTATGCCTGCAAACATCAAGAATCAAAATCTAAATATTTAGATCTCAACACTGAGTCTTGTTTAGGACTTTCCTTTTGTTCTGGAGTTTTTGAATTCATAGGGCTACTCTATAACAAGGTTTATATGATCTCTGAGAAGCAATGATAGAGCAGTGTCTATGAACACAGTGTCTTTGCTCATGTTATGTAGGTCCAGATACCCATTTTTTTTAAATAGCTACTTATGACCAGTAGAAATACAGGCACCATTTTCTTCTCTAGTTATGATATAGAAATAACATGGCATATTTCACAGATTTATTATAATAATTAGGTGCATGCATACATGCACACACACATACACACATACACACACACACACACACTAGCATGTAGAGTCATCCCTCACTCTGTATGAAGTGTTGATTAAAAGACACAGCCACACATTCTGAAATGCATCAAAACTTTATAAAATGGTCTATGTGTTTTATTCTATGAATACCATCCATTACTATCATTTATTCAGCTGCTCAAACTCCTGCATTTGACCAGCAGGAGCCACCTCATGTTCTTCCTATGTTTTTTATATTACCCCATAGTTCTTTAATGTTAATTTGTTTTCTGATACTCTGTGGCCAAGTCCTGGAATCAGACTTTTATCGGGGAGCACTGGTTCTATGTAGAAGAAAGGAACATTTAGAAACCAAGGTGTGGCCGGCCAGGCAGTGGTAGAACATAAATTTAATCCCACCACTCAGGAGGCAGAGGCAGGCCAGAGCTACACAGAGAAACCCCTGTCTGAAAAAAAAGAAAGAAAGAGAGAGAGAAAGAGAGAGAAAGAAAAGTAATAGAAACCAAGGTGTATACAAGTTGTGAGCAGCAGAAATTCAATCTTCTAGGCCATCTAGAAGCACAAACAAACATGTCTGATTTTGTTTCTGTATCGACTGCAAACTAAATTCACACGTCTCCAATTCAAAACCGCACTATGCAGTCGAGTTTCCCTAAGATACCTGGCTTCCTATGTGGTCACTGTTGATGCTTGTTTGCTCAGTGTGGAAGAACAGAGAAAGGAATTTCAGAATTGCCAACCAGTAATGCAGCAAAAAGGCAAGCATACTGACTTGAGCTCACTATTTTAAATGGTTTTGAAGAATATTTAATAATAATAATGATGATGGTGCACTTAGGTAAACAGTTCCTGAGTTTAGATAAGTGTCTTTGTGCATGCAGCTCATAGCCATCAAAATCTAAGACATTTGCAGCATCTTAGATGACTCAAGTTAATACCTGCCCCTAGGGAGCAGGTCTCGTGGGGATGGGGCCTGTTTAGTCAGTGCTGTGTGTGATGTGATCACACGGTAAGCCCTTTGGACGTAGCCTCTTTCCCTCGTGGTAGTGCCGTGCTTTCTTCTCTATGCACATATGCAGTTTCCTTTATTGCCACCTTTCTCAGGGTTTACAGTTGCTCCGTGTGCTTACCTATCAACGGATGTCATTTGAGTTATTTACAGTTTAGGACTAATATGAAATAATGCACATGAACATTGCCGCACAAATGTTTCTGTGAACATATGGATTCCACTTCTCTATCAAGAATCTAGAATTGGAATGGTAGATGTGAATAGGAGAATGTTTGATTTTATATGATATTGATAAACCTTTGGTCTATATGTTTAAACTGTTTACACACTCTAGACTGCAGGGAACTCTGGGTTATTCCAGGTCCTCACCAACCACTTGGTGCTGTCAGCATTTGTAAATGTTTCCGATGCTAATGTGTATGCACTGATATCTTATGGTCATTTAAGTATCCATTTGTTTGATATCCTGTGATGCTGGGACATTTTCATGTGATCCTTGAAACTTTATATACCTTGCATTGAAAAATACTTCTGAAATCATATGGTCCAGTTAAGATTGCTACTTTTTATTATTAAGTTTTAGGAGGGCTTCATTGTGGACTGACATCTGGTTGATAGATGCTTTGTAAAGATCTCATGACCTCTGCCTAACACGTGCATTGTCTTAAGACAGTTTTTGAACAAACAGAAAATTTTGTTTAAAGTCTACATTATAATTTCATAGTGTTGCTTTCTTTCCTATTAAGTCACTTCCTATCCAAGACTGCAAATTTATTTGCCTATGTTTTCTTTTATAAGGCTTGGGTTTCCTATTTTGGCTTAGGGTCTATCTTGAGAGAACCTTTGCATATATACCAAATAGTAAACCATATAATGTAAGCCTTAATCTTTGTGAAAGATAAAATTTCTCAGAGATGTTCTGGTATTTCTTTTTGCTATAAAAAGATTCACTTATGTAACACACTGGACCAAGGCAAAGAGAATTTGTAAAAATATCCATTTTTAATGTTCAGGACTTCTTTTTCTTTCGAATAAAAGATAATTGAGTATATCCTATTATAGTAAAGCTTGCTTGCTATTTGGATATCTAAAATAAAGCATGAATGAATGATTTTGAGAATTAAAATGTGTTCAAATTATGAGGGTAATTAGAGCTCCTTAAATATCATGATTTGACAATTCCCAGTCCATTCTGACAGGAATAATCTTGAGAAAGTAGAACAGAAGTTGGATATTTTTTTCTCTTTCTACTCTGACATCGACTCCCTAGCTTATACAAACTCTAATGAAAAAGTTGTCTTGTCAGTACTTCGTCACGATAAACCACTGTGCAAGTAATTGAGGTTCAGTGATTAGGTCTAGATTTATACACTTAGGGAGCCTAATAATTTTCCTGGTCCTACAGAGAAAGCCTGGTTATGTTCAGCCCACAGAATTAATTGACAAAGAGGAAGTGGTTCTTATTGGAAATCATTAAGCACCTCAGGCTTTGATGTGAAGGGGAACCCAAAGGTTCAGTGCAGACAAATGGCTGTCTCAGTCAAGTTGCCCACTTGTCTGTCCTTTGAAGTGTGGTTGAATAACAGGCTAGCCCCACAGAGAGGCTCAGAATGGTAATGGAATCAATAACACTGGATTTTCCCAGGTTGGACCCTCTAAAGGAGCCTAATATGAAAGCAGTGTTTCATGAAGGCTTTTGTGCAAGCTTAAAACATATGCCCATAGAGGAACAAGGTTGGAGGGCTCTAATCCTTAGGCCTAGAGACTATTGCTCTTATGAGAGAGGAGGCCCAGGGAGATGGGTTCCCTCGTCAGGGCTTGGCAGTCCTGAGAATATGAGGAACTGCTTCTCCTTCTGTCCCTTACGTTCAGATGTCTGCTGTATCTCCATTGCTTGCATAACCCCATTATGTCTTAGACTTAGCTATGGAAACCTCCTGGATACTGCTTTTCAAGACAGAAGTTGACTGCGGACAACCAGTGTAGAAGAATGCAGGAGCTTCTAAGTTGATGTGTTTGTAAAATTAAGTTTTTGATGCTTTTTCAAAAGGACTAGTCATACTGCATTCAAACAGACTAGGATCCCAAAAAGCCAGTACATGCAGTAGAGACAAGTCCCAGTGCCATTATTATTGGCTTCTCAGTCTGTTCCAATTGTCCAGTTTAATCCCATGCTCATTCAGTCCCAGTCCAGCTGGATTTGGTGAGCTCCCATTTTCTCAGGCACACTGTCTCGGTGGGTGGACCAACCCCTCGTGGTCCTGACTTCCTTGCTCATCTTCTCCCTCCTTCTGCTCTTCAACTGGACCTTGGGAGCTCAGTTCAGTGCTCTGATGTGGGTCTCTGTCTCTACCTCCATCCCTCGCCAGACTAAGGTTCTATGGTGATATTCAAGATAGTCATCAGTCTGACTACAGGACAAGGCCAGTTCAGCCACCCTCTCCTCCTCTGCCCAGGATCCTAGCTGGGGTCATCCCCGTGGACTCCTGGGAACCCCTCCAGAGCCAAACCTCTTGCCAATCCCAAAATGGCTCCCTCATTAAGATATCTCCTTCCCTGCTCCCATATCTGTCCTTCCTCCATCTCAACCATCCCACACCCCAAGCTCTCCCCAACCCTCCCCTGAAGTCCAGTTTCTCTTTAAACCACTCCATTTAAATCAAGTTCAGATGGAAGAATTCAGTGTGCATTGGCATCTAGCAACTTCAAATGGTTTAGGACTCTCACACAGTGCTCTTGATAGTGTTTATGTTTTTAAAACTTTATTTTATGTATATGGTGTTTTGCCTAAATGTGTGTCTGTGTACCACATGCATGCAGTGCCCGTGGAGGCCAAAAGAGGGCATCAGATCTCCTGGAACTGGAGTGACAGGTGGTAGTGGGCCACTACATGTGTGCAGGGAATTAAACACGGATCCATCAAAAGAACAGTGCTCTTAACTATTGAACCATATCTTCAGCCGCTTTCAGAATTCTTGAAGCTCTGGGGTCAATTCCAGTGTACCACAAGGACTGTCTTATTCCTTCATTCTTTGTTCACCAATTTGCCATTTATTTATTTAACTTTTGAATGTTTACTGAATGTCAGTTGCTGTCATGGGTCCCAGGGAACTCATGACACGAATAGGCTTTGTTTAGGTTGATAGTGGAGCACATGAGAGGTGCTTCCAGTCTGGGTGATGCATTTGCTCCAGGAAAGCTCCCAGAGAGACAAGAAACAAGAGAAATTGGCCTCAAAGGCAGCAAGGGAAGTGTGTGAGAACCCAAGGCTTTTACAAACTACTGTAATAAATAAAGTCACTTCTGGCAACAGATTTAGGTTCCTGAATTTTATCTCGGTACTGACGCGACGTTAGGTTAGGGTTAATTGCTTTGCAATTTTAAGCCTGACGTGCTTACCCTTCACTTGTTCATTACACAAAGGAAGGGTGTGGGGAAGTGGGGTCAAATGAAAGATATTTCACTCTTTAGTTTCATTGATTAGCATTTATGCTTTTTTTTCTTAAAACAAGCTCCTGGAAGCCCAGTGATGGTGGTGCATGCCTTTAATCCCAGCACCTGGGAGGCAGAGACAGGCAGATCTCAGTGAGTTTGAGGCCAGCCTGGTATACAGAGCGAGTTCCAACACAATCAGAGCTACACAGAGAAACCCTGTCTTGTAAAACCAAAACAAACAAACAAAACAAACAAAAACAAAAAAGCCAAGCTCCTGAATCTTATTCTTACATCTTCTCTTGTGCACTGTTGTTGGTAAATGTTTGTATTTGCAAAGTCTTCTCTACATCCAGACTCTTGTATGAATCTGAAGCTACACAATCCATTTTTTAAAAACCATTTTCTGCAGCAGTGGCGGTGCACACCTTTAGTCCCAGCACTCGGAAGGCAGAGGCAGGTGGATCTCGTTGAGTTTGAGGTCAGCCTGGTCTACAAGAGCTAGTTCCGTGCTGTTTGACAGTTTTGGATCTCGGGGTTGTTCATGCACTAACACACAGCTATGCATCTGAGAGCGGCTCCATGCTCCTTCTGCTCTGTACCCTGAATAGAAACAAAGCAACATAGGGTGCTCGTATGTGGGAGACAAGGATAGACAAGTGAGACAAAAACAAAAGCAGAGAAGGCAGTATGATGCATAGGGATGGAGGGACAGGCAAGGCACTCCCGTGTGTCCTCCGGGGTAAGGTGACATTTGAGTAGACTCACAGATGAGGATGAGCTTGCCATTCAAAGCCATGCAAGCAGCATTCTGGGAACGCTAGAGGGGATCACACAGGCCTTTCTAGGCCAGGCCCAATATTTTGGTGTTACCTCTGAGTGTAAATGAGTAATTATTGACAAAGTACAAACATGATATCATGACCTGGTTTGTTTTCTCAAAGGAAACTCTGCTTTCATGGATGGAATGTGTTATATTGTTGCATGAAGAGCAGAGAGAAAGTCAAGAGAGTAATTCAGGAAGAAGTGTGAGAGTTCTGGGTTTGTACAGGGTGTTGTCTACAATTCTGAAGTGGTTCTTTGTCTCCATACACTTGCCTTCATATGAATGAACGTATATGTATTTGTGCATGTGTGAGGCAGGGGCATGCAGGGAGGAGATTCCATCTAGGCTTGAAATGCACAGCCCTGCTACACTAGTTTGTCTTCTGTTTTACAAAACAAGATCCTTGAACCTGGATCACTAATAAAGAATTCCTTTAATTCCTGAGTAAGGAGGCTGGAAGTCACTGTGTATGTTTTTATAATGTGAACTGTATAGGTAGGCTATGTGTTGGACTTTGGAAATCTAACCAATAAAATATTAATAACATGCTTGACAAAATAGCATGTTAGCAATACCTACAAAACAAAGTTTTGTTTCTGTTGTTTATTTTAAAAAACATGAGAGAGCAGAGTATCCAGTTGAATGCCCGGTATCCGTGGTCACATGCTGTGTGTGATGGAGTAGCCTCATAAATGAGTTTAGTGTGGATGTCTTCCCCTCTCTGAAAAAAAAAATGGTGACATTTGGATGTGACCAAAATTACTCTAGAAAGCCCCATAGACATCTTGTAAATTGCAGTGTTTTGCAAATGTTGCCGATTTTCATTTTCTTTCCCAGGATAGAACAGATACTGTCAGACCCACAGGAAGCATCTGTGCTGAGGGTCTGTGGGGCCTGGGATTACGGCGTTCAGGCTCTTGAGCTTCCACTAGGGCCGTGAGACCCCATCTCATCCCAGCCTGGCTGCACTCAGCGGCTGCAGAACCTCAGTTTCACCCAGCTGCGGCCCTCCTGTGTGGAGTGGGGAGCAGGAACAGGCATCGCCGTGGGGTCGTTCGTACTTTCCCATTGTTCTTGCTTCCTCTTCTCTTTTACTTCTGTTCCTTACATCTCTTTTCTTGTATTTTCTGGACATGTGTAGTTGAATCTATATGGCTAAATTGGGATATATTAAAACCCTGTGGCATCTGGCAATCCTATTTCTATGCAGTTTTGTAAATGTATCCTCTGTTGGAATGAAGTCACCAATCTAAGTTCCTGCATGTGTCTTTGAGTCTGGAAAATTCTGTGAGGGAAATGAATTCCCTTCTGATCATACCACATGTTCCTAGTTCCTCTGCTCTCATCAGTAGATGCAAAGTCAGTTTCTGTCACTGAACAGTTGGCAGCTACAAGGTCATTAAATGATGGAGCATCCTAAGCCATGACACCTCCTAAGAGCCATCATCATGAAGGCTTTCCCCAAGAGTGACTTGAAGATGCTGGTTAATTTTTCAGTTTTCTTTTTTGTTTTAATTCATAGCTACCTTGCATGCGTTTCCATTGCTGTAATACAGCCCTTGCCATGCTGATCAGTATTGACAGTCGTGACTCTGTTCTGCTTCCTCATGAACCACTCAGTTGCAAGGCCCTGACTATGAGGGAAAGGAGCCCCCAGAGGGCATCTAGTGAAGTCATGCTCCGAGAATGGTAACACATGAAGCACACGTGTCCGATGCTAACCCACCAGCGGCACATGTATTTACTACCATGGCTAGAAAGTGAAATTGTCAAGGCTGCTGTTGATTGTTATGTTTTGTAAAGGCATTCAAAGTTATTCAAGTGTGACCATCCTGACTGCATCTTATCTGAAATCTCCCATATCAAAGGAAAAGAACCCGAGTCCCTAAAGTACACAACTATCATGAAGGCATTAAATACCAGGAAAGAGAGCCCTCCAAGACACTCTTTACAGGACTTCTGCTGTGGTTGTTTCACCTTGTGCTGCTTAGATTGTTGTCAGTTTGACACGAGTTAGTCATGTGGGAAGAAGGAGCCTCGATTGAAAACTTCCTCCCTCAGACTGGTCTCTAGACGGGTGCGTGGGGGCGTTTTCATGGCGGTAGATGTAGGAGGGCCCAGCTCATTGTGAGGAGTGCTACCACCGAGCAGTTGTCTTGAGTTGTGTAAGAAAGGCAGACTGACAAGCCAGTCAGCAACACTCCTCCACAGCCTCTGCTTGAGTTCCTGCCTTCAAGTTTCCTTCTGCAGTTCATGCTCTGACTTCGCTCAGTGACCGACTGACAGGGACATATAAGCTAGCTCCCCCTCCCCCCATGCACACAAGTTACTTCTGCTCTGTGTTTTTGCAGTTTGTTTGTTTGTTTACCACAGCAATAAAAAACAAACTAGAACACACACCACCTCCCCTCCATTCAGCTGATGCTTACCTTACCCAGCATGCACTGTGAAAGGCACTGGAATGCTGTGGTCAGCAAAGCCGTGGCCTTGACCTCATGAAGCTTTTGGCTTCTTTGGGAGTTGGGGGTATGACAGACAGTGAAAGAACAAAGAAACAAAAATCCCGTAAAATATCTAGCAATTCAGGGAACAGTTAGAAAGGCAGGTAAGGGGTGGAATAAGAGAGAACACAAAGAGGTGAGTACGTTTGTGAGGTGATTTTAGGCAGCCCTGGGAAATTTCAGACTGGGATTCAAGTGAACGGCTATGTAAAGAGGCAGAGGAGGGGCATTCTCAAAAGAGATCGACATAGGTCAAGACTCCAGGCATAAAGGAGCTTAGGGCTTTCCAAATGTGAAAGAACCCTCTGTGGTTATCGTGCACATGTGTGGGACTGGAAAGGGTGGCAGATGGGGTCCAGAGGTTTCAGGAGGAGATAATGTCGCCATTAGTCACCCAGCACAAGACCCTAATGCAACACTGATTACTTCATCAAACATTGATTAGCTTCACCCTGTATCCGATGGATATCATACTGGGTACAGAGGGTAGCTAGATATCTAATGTTTCTACAGTTATGGAATTGCAGAGAAAATAAACTAGAAGGACCCGGAGTTGGGAATGAGCTAGCTCCTCCTCTTTGTTGTAGAGGTGGGAGAGGGTTTGACTTGTTTCTACAAACACCTTGGTTATTTTTGTAAGACTTCAGTTTCTGTTTGGATTTGTTTCATTCTGTTTTTCTCCCACACAGCAGTAGGCATGGCATTCTTTTCCCCTAAATCTTTAATAAATCACGTTTCTTTGTTTTACTAATATAATTAGTGTTGCTGAGACACTTTATGATGTATTATAAAGTCATGAAATTAACTGTAGCATTTCCAGGGTTCAGCAGGCAACGCTTCTCCTGGCTTTAGCCAGACTTACAAGCAACAGATGCAAGAAGGACCATAAACCATGTTCTAACACACACATTTTTCCACTAAGACCGAAAGAGTAGGGAAAAAAAATGGGAATTGGCTGTGTGCATTTCTTTATTATTGATGGTAGCTTGCTAATTACCTTGGAAATCTTTAGAGGCTGGTTGGTTTTTTGTTTTGTTTTTGAAGTTAGTAAAATGCTTAAATTTGAGAGGGAAGATAGAAAAAGGCCCCAAAGAAAGAATTAGTTTATTTGTTTGACTGTAATATACTCTAGGTGTGTTTGTGTGTGTGTTGGAATGCTTATTTTATTGTCTTACTTAACTTTACAAATAGTTGGTCAAGGATAAATAAATGGTGAAGAAATAAATTATGTAGTCAGAACAATTTAAACACCAGGAAACAAAAGAAAAGATTGTTTTCGGGTGGTCTTACTGTCTAAATTACATCACATTGTTTTCTTTTCATGGAGAACTGGGCTTGCCTGCTTCTGGATGCCAGGTCACGTCCTGTGACAGAAAGGAGTTGAAAGCCCTGCCCTCGGGTCACACCAGACGTGAAGTGTCAGGCATTGCCCAGTCTGCAGACGCTTGCACACACCTGTGCAGTGAGTGTTCCTGCAATCAGCTGTCACTGCCATGGGAATGCTCCATGGCATGGACAGGAAAGGTTTCATGATTTCCTACACACCACGTGGGATGGGGTTCAGTGTAGAAAGGGCACCTGTATGTACTAAATGCGTCTGAGAATGCACAAATCGCCCAAATGAAGCATAAAATAGCTTAAAGGAAAAATTGAAGGAAGGATGGAGAATATTGGAATTCATGTCTGCCAGGGGAGGAGACAGAGACCACCTGGAAGATGGTTGAAATGACCAAAATAGAAAGATCAAACCCACATTCAAATTCACTGCTGTTCACCAAGTGGTAGAATTACATCCAAAGATCTTAAGGAGCCCAGCTGAGGTCAGGGAGGTAAGGACTGGCAAGAAAACCACCATGGAATTTGTGACTGGGACTCTGGACATTGTAATTGTTTGAAAACAGGACTAGAAATGAAGATCAGTACGGAAGCTCATCTTCAGGTGCAAATCAGAATTATTAAATTAAAGGCAGACATGAAAATGCCTTGGTCAGGCTAGTCTGTGCTTTGTGAGTTAATTCCGTGTTTGTGTCCTCATAGAAAAACCCAGAATGAATGAACACTCACCATTTCCTGCATACATGCTAGAAATAAACACTAGCAAGAAACTGGAGAGAGCCTCTGAGACAGCAAACACATGGCTTCATTCTTAACCACATCAAAACAGTCTCTTGATTCTTAACTACAGTTCACAGGATCTGTTTCTGTGGATGGGCCCCCCCCCCCCCCCCCCCCCGCAAAGCCCACCTCCTACCACCCCTGTGTTTCTACTATGCAAGTCTGGCTTCCTATGGGTGCTGCTGATTCTCCATTCATGAGGCTCATTTTCTTGCTCTGTTTGGAGTGCATGCCCTTGGGCTCTTTACTCACAGTCTGAAATGGTGCTTAAAGTGTCCTGGAATTTTAACCCCGTCATTCCTGAATTTGAGGGAGCCTGTGGAGAAAAGAAAAATCAATTAGCCATGAAGGATTTCTTTCTTTCTTTCTTTCTTTCTTTCTTTCTTTCTTTCTTTCTTTCTTTCTTTCTTTCTTTCTGTCTGTCTGTCTGTCTGTCTGTCTGTCTGTCTGTCTGTCTGTCTGTCTGTCTTTCTTGTCTGTCTGCCTGCCTTTCTTCTTTTCTGTCT